>NW_024468936.1:3136519-3388963 GCF_010015615.1 Cucurbitaria berberidis CBS 394.84 | reverse complement strand
CTTTTTTCTATTTTTACTTTTAATATAACTTTATTAATATAAAGTATTAAACTAATTTAAAATTATAGATTTATAGAAGTAATCTTTCTATATATTTTATATATATAAAGTTTTTTTATATCTTTTATATATATTAAGTTATTAAATAAATAAAATTTTATTTTTTGGCTTTTTTACTAGTAAAAAGTGGCTCATCGGGTGGAGTGGCTCATCGGCTGATAAGCCTCGGTAATCCCCACCTATCTTCTAACCTCATCTAGCTACAACCACACTCACTACCACCACACACATTTCTTGCCTCTATCGAACATCGAATCCAGTCATTAGCCATGGCGCTTGGAGCTGGATTGTTAAGATCGTCATGGCAACAAACTATCGGGACGAATGGCCCCTCTGGCGCTCAGACGCGTTGTGTCTTAATGCGTACTATTGATATGTGTGATGCATCAATGCCTCGGACAACAGCACCCTATCGCGCATTCAGCGACAGTGGAACAGTTGCACTTCCCGCTGCCATTCAGTTTGGCCGTTCAAGCGAGAGTGGTAGGTATTCCCCACCCTATAATAATTCTGCTCAAATGCAGCAATGCATGATCCCAAAGGAGGAAAGACCGCGAATACTTATTGTCCAAAGTTTACCCAAATTCGCAATCGCCGAAGATGTCAAGCTTTCATTTGAAGAGAGCGGATTTCGAGTGTGAGTAGTTGTGCTGGACAGAAACATCCTTTTTCTCCTCACTATAGCCTGTCGACTCGCTTTCCTCGCATCTTCAAGACTCTTCATCTTCACTCCGGCATCTCATCCCTACTGTTCCGTGCCAAGATGCATGTGTATATCATTATGGCGCGGGAAAGGCTTAGCCCCACCTTCCCCGCGGTGCGTCGTCCCGCAGCCATCCTCTAGCGATCTTACTAGCGCCAGACTTCAGGCGCAGAACTACATATATTCATTAGCTTTCCAGTCGTACTGACTTTAAGTTGCACAAGATGAGATAAACACGCGTGAATCTTCGAATGTAGCCTCCTCGGAATTTCCAGCTTACTATGCTTGGTACTAATTAGAGTTGAAGCATACCGAATTGGCGTCTTGACTTCAGCCCTACGTACCGCCCACCGCCCACCAACCGCCTATCTCAACCATGGCATCACCTTTTGTGCGACCATACGATGCCTCCCTCGACTACACCAACGGCCTAAACGTCGTACGTCCCCTCCCTGCGAAAATACACCCCCCGCACCACCATAGCCATTAACACCAACACGCCCAGTTCCTCACGACCATCGACCCAAGCCTAAACTGGGAACCCGCCCGCACCATCGGCTCCCACCTCTGGTACAAGCCCTACACCACTCTAACACCAGGCACCTGCTTCGTACTAGACGACGGCAGCGGGCGCGTAGTAGGCTACTGCATCGGCGCGGCAAACACGGCCTCCTTCGCGCAACGCTGGCGCAACGACTTCACTCCCATGGTAGACAGTAACCTCATTCCCAGACCCGGTGTGCGAACGGGCGACGCGCTGATGGAAAGAGAGGACATCAAGGGGTTCAGAAGCGCCGTGTATGGCGCCGAGTGTAGCATGTTGCTGCCGTGGCCGGCAGTGCTGGCGGAGTATCCTGCGCACATGCATATTGATATTTTGCCCGAGTTTCAGCGGAGAGGGCTTGGGACGCTGCTGATGAATGCCTTTCTGCAGGCGGTTAGGGGCATGGGGGCGAGGGGCGTGCATTTGGATATGGTGCGGACGAATACGGCGGGGCGGGCGTTTTATACTAAGATTGGGTTTGAGATTTGTGCGCAGGTGATGGATGGTGGTGCGAGTGGGGATCCTGGAGTGGATGGCATTGTAATGACTTTGGTCAAGGCTCTCTGAAGTGGGTAAAATGAATGGGTAGACGCTGGCCTTTGCCACTAGACTATCGATGGGTTGGAAGGGGAACGATTGTGTGCTATGCGTGAATGGT
Organism: Cucurbitaria berberidis CBS 394.84; assembly: GCF_010015615.1. NCBI lineage: Eukaryota > Fungi > Ascomycota > Dothideomycetes > Pleosporales > Cucurbitariaceae > Cucurbitaria > Cucurbitaria berberidis. The sequence continues at coordinate 3,386,998 of NW_024468936.1, read as the reverse complement.
ACACATGGAGAGGATTGAAGGTGTAGAGTGAGTGTAGAGTGTAGTGACAGAGTGGGGAAGCTTAAAATTCATGTACCTACCTATTATTCACTGGAACACTTCTAGAGAAGAACAGGAGATGTGCCCCGCGAGAAAGAAAGACGATGCACCTATGAAGACTGACATATCAATTTACTATAGTATCAGTATCAGTATCTATATCAAATCTACTATGCTAGACAGCTCTCGCGCTTTGACAAGCAGACTATTAGCTTCCTCTCCTATGCATCCTCCAAGCTCATGCCTGACTCGGGCAGCGTTCGCCAGAGCATGCGCCAACAAAAGAGTGGTTGACAACGCTAGAGATGCGCGCATATAGAAACAGACTGTATCCCAGAAAATCAACAAACAAACGCCGGGGTATAGGATACTTTCTCCCAACCGATCAGAAGCATAACGCCAGACAAGTGCAATCTGCGACTCGGACGGATATAGGGTTTTGAGGCGAGCACACGGAAGGAAAATCGAGCGGAGACTAAAGCTAATATCAAGAAAGCGGTGGGACCAAGCCAGGATCCAAACTGAGAAATGAAGTGGTGGCATCGATTCTGCAAACCGGAGTGGGGTGTATCGGTCACGAATCAATCGTTTTGCCAGATGCGACTGATGGAGAAGTCAGGCGTCAAGGAGATACGTGTGCTTTGCGAGAGCCTATCTCCAAACCGCTTTGTCTCCCTGACTAGACTGTCGTCCACTGACACGACTTGCACGTCCGTCACCGGCCCTACTATTTCTTCCTTCACCAATGCTACCGAGTCTGCTACCGCTTCGACCAGGTGTAGTAGCAGGGGTCAGATCCGACATGCCCAAAGTGGATGCGGTGCGTGTTTTTGGTGCCGGAAGAAGACTGCTACGCCGGTTGTTCATTGCACTAGCAGAACGGGTGGTACGGCGAGCCGACGGGCTTCCCTCATTAGCAGGGCTCTCAACATCTTGGGCAGTTTCCACACGGCGTCCCGAGGTTGGCGTGCCCGTGGGAGGTTTCGTCGAGGAACCCGGTGTTGTCCGCATGGACAGCTTGCTCCGTGCGGGCGTACCAGGAGACTGCATGGGACTCGCCAATGGACGCCTTGAAGGCTGGTGCGCAGGCGTAGTTGATGTAGGACGGTTAGACGGAGGTGGTGACAGAGCAGAAGAGCGACTCAATGGGCTCCGAACAGGGATGGAAGAGTGGCTAGACACGCTCCTCAACCTTTGCTCTGGGGATTCCAAGCCCCTGCGGAATTGTGACGGGGTCGTCAACGTCATGGGCTTGAAGTTATGCCCAACAACCGTGTCTCGCATATTTGTACTCGAGTTCCATCGAGGTTTGACTGCTGGCCTCTCTGATACAGGCGTTATGGAGCGTGTCTGCATGCTGTATACAGAGCGAGAGGGTGTCATGTCCAGACGCCTCGCGGGCGCGAGCTTGGGGATCGTCACGCCGCTGGTCATGGGCAAACTCGAGTAGCGGCGGTTGGTGGGTGCTGTAGGTTTTGGAGTAGCTATGCTAGACTGACGACGAGAACTTTTAGCCGCTGGTGTCATGGTGCCATGGTCGCTACTCTTCCGACTTATGATAACGCTTGAAGCAGGCGAGCTATTGGGTGTTGCGACTGCCGAGTTCGATAATGAAGCCTCTGTCCGCGCAGACAAGACGGTAGAGACCGAGTCGCGAAGCTTACGCGAAGCAGTGAACTCGTCGAGGATCATGTCCATATCCTTGGTCACCGTCTCCAAGTCCGATACTTTTGCCCGGACATCTTGTTGTATTCGCAGAATCTCGCCATTGACGGTAGATCTGTGGGTCATTTCGATGTCAATCAGTTCCAACACACGCTTCATTGATGGCGGATAGTGGTCCCGCTTGTCTTTGTAGGTTGCAATGCGGGTGCTAATCTTCTCTTCGTCGCTGTCGTCGATGGCTTGTTGCAGTCTCTGGATGCTCTTCATGCAAGAGTCATACATGGCTACGGCCTTGCTTCCCGCTTGCCGGAAGCTGTGCACCCACTTGTCTTCGCCTAGCTCTTCTCGCAATGCATCTGCTTCTGCTTCGAGCTTCTTCTCTTGGTCTTCCAGCTGCTCTTTCCTCCGCATCAGTTCATCACAGGCGGAAGGGAAGATATTGTTTGCGCGCATTTGGAAGGAGGCCAGTCGCATAGGGAGAAAGTCAAGCGATGCACGTAATGGTTGCAGCTTCGCGAAGAGGGCCAGCAGTCGTGAGTTTTCTTGCTCAATCTGTGGTATTGGGGAAATGGGTGACATGACCGAGAGCGTAGGGGGTACTGGCATACTAAACCGGTTGTTGAGCATCTTGGCCTGTCGTGGTGTCTCCTCGACAATGGTCTCCAGCTCGGCGATATCAAAATTTTCCGGGGCTTCAGCGACCGAGTCGGATATGACACGGTGTCTGCGCTCCTCCATCTCAAATACTAGGCGACTGAGGTTCTCGACCTCGAGGCCAATCTCGCCCAGCACGTTGTTCCATAGCTCTTCCCACTCCATGGCCACCTCAACCTGGTTCTTAATGCCGTTGAGTGTCTCCTTGATCTTGGACCAGTTGTTCACAATGTCCTCCATCTGGGACACGAGCGTCGTCTGGTCTTTGGTAGGCAGGGCGGAAATGTCTGGTCGCGACTGCAGGTCCTCAATGGCGGTGATGTAAACGTTGACGAGTCCCTCAAACTTGCCGACAGCGGCATCTACCTCAGCCAGTCCTTCTCTTCCGGCAGCTGCGGCCCACTCGACGTCGTCTTCTGCGTCGAGGCCGTTGAGGACCTCTGTTGCCTTGGCCATCCATAGTCGAATGTCGTTTGCCGCCTTGTGTAGCGCACGGCCAGCGAGCGTCGACGACGGAAGTGCTGTGATTTCCGAGGCAATGGTGGTGGGAGGCAGCTTCATCGAGGTCAGGCCTTGGATCTGGTTGGTGAAGCTGGCCTTAGAGAGGGTGTAGATGGACGTAGCGCGGGAGAGTTGGCGGCGCTGGAAGTAGGCCTCGACATTGATGCCATCGTGGTCGTCCAGGACGGATATTTCTTCGGCTGGTGGTGTATCTTTGGGAGGGGGCGTGGGTGGGCGTGTTGTATCGGTGGTGGTAGTGGTAGTGGCGGTGGTGACTGGCTGCTCTGTCGGGACGACGGTCTGGCTGAGGCTCTTCGTCTTGGTGATGTCGGGCAGGCGGTACTTTTGCATGTCCAGCACGTCGTCGGCCTCGGCCTCGGACTCTGAGGGGAGCACCTTGTCGCTGGTGCTGACGACACTGCTGTGGTCGCTCTCAAAGCCAGGCTCCATGACTGGAGGAGGACTGACGCTGCGGTAGTGATGGCTCTCGAAGCTGGGCTCCATGGCCATGGCTGGCGCGGGCACGCTCTCGCCCGTCAATTGGGGCTCGAGTAGCGAGGGGTCTGGCGGGGGCCCGATGCCGCTCCAGGCAGTGCCCCGGCGCTCGACGTTGAAGCTGCGGTCCTTGTGGAAGTCTTCCAGGCGGCGGATCTTGTCCTCGTCAATGCGGCCAATAGACGAGGGGCCCGTCTGTTTGTTCGCCTCGCTGTCGAGGTTGAGGAATTTCATGCGAGCCAGGAGGCCTGGGGAGACATTTCTGGCGAGTTTCTGGCTGCTCTCGAGGGCCGTCGGGGGCGTGGGGCGTGCGGGTCGCGGCGATGACGACGAGGGTGAGGGTGAGGTGGTCGTGGTCGTGGTCGTGGTCGTGGTCGGATTTGGCGGTGTCTTCGCTGGCAGGCGATCATTAACTGCAGGCGCGGCGGGGCTGCTGCTGCTGCTGACTAGGGACGTCGCCGCCGAGTTGCTCATTGAGCATTTCTCAAAGAATAGGCGTTGAGAAAGCTCCGGGTCGCTGATCAGGCAGAAGGCGGTGCAGCGGCTCGAAAGAGTTGCGCTGGATGAAAGCACGGATGCGCGGCGGTGGAGATGAGCGGAGCGGTTCGTTGGGGGGTGAGTCGCGTCGCCTTAGCCTAATGGACGACGCGCCTTTGTTTGATAATAATAATAAATACAGCGCACAGCAGCGTCGTCGCACAAGCACCAAGAAAAGTAAACACACACGATAACTACACCAACGACTCCTCCCACCTGTGCCATCCACACCTCGGATGCTGCTGCTGGCTATCTTGCAACACGAGGGCAATCTTCACTAGCTTCACCCCTGTCCCACCCGCCTCATTCCACCCCCTACCCATCTCAAACGCGTCCGTGTCACTTCCAGAACAATGCCGGCTGCTGCTGCTGCGTTGATCATAATAGACACTGTTATTGATATTGATACTCTTGGCTGATTACAATTCCAACCACAGGTCGCGGCCAAGTCGCCGATGCTAAGGGGTATCTATCTCTATATATCGCCTGCTGAGAGGACGTGTGCAAGGAAAATAATATAATAAAAAAATACGCCGGTCTCCAACCAGGCAGTGAGTGGTGATTTGGGGGCATAGGCTTCGTGCAAATTAGATAGGGGTAAGAGGAAAAATGGACATGGAAAAAAATGATAAGTCGAGACGCTTCAACATCTTCCTGTGCTTCCGCCAAATCAGCCCTTACAACGGCTCGTAGTTGGGATCAATCTGCAGAGTCGGCGTCCGCGTCTGGTTCTTCTGCTTCTGCCACTCCAACGTCATCTCCTCTCGCACGCCCTGGCACCACTTGAGGAGAGCAGCGTCGAAATTCTTCCACGCGCCCGCATCGCCATGCACAACGCCCATGACATCAACGTCCAGCTTGATGTCCCAGCGCAGTTCGGCCGCTTTGACCCAGTACCGCAGATTGTCGGCGCATCGATATGGTTTGGCCGTGTCAGTGTGATAATGTTTGATTTCCTCGAATTGTCGTTTCGACTTCCTGACCAGCGTGTTGTGCAGGTGGACTAGTCGTAACCCATTCTGCAAGGCCGAGAGGAACGGGGTTGGCCCTTGGCCTTCGCTCGCAGCTGTCCAATCGGGGAGGGGATCTGGGCTGCTGTCGAATGACTTGAGAAACAGGAGTTCCCTCTCTCTTTCTCTGCCAGTCCAATCGCCCTCCCGCCAGGACCAACTCTCCCTCTCTGCCTGCTCTAATCTCTCCTTCTCTTCCTCCGTGTCCAGCAGAGTGCCAATGTCGTCAATCCATTGCCTCAGCTTAGAAACCTCGTACTGCTGCACTCCGTTGGCAAAGTTGCGCATGGCTAGTCGCTTCAAAACCTCCAATGCTTCGTAGAGCTCCTTCCTGATCTGGCGTTCCGACTTGATGGCATACAGTCGTTGTGGCTCCTCGTGTGCCGTGTAGTAGTTCTTGGCGGCTCTAATGGCCAGCGTCGTCACGTCCAGCAGGTTCAGGCCCTGTATCTCGTACCATCCTGATGCATCGGGTGCAGTCGATGCGGCAGCATTGGTTCCTTTTATAGCACTGGCCTGTTGCGGGTCGGCAATGTACTTCTCGATTTCTTGTAGGTGCTTCATGGATTCGGCCAGCGACTCGCGCAGTTCTCGACGGAGAACCGTCATATCAGGTGGTGGAGGAACGTAAACGGGATTGTTCTTGTATGTGCTCACGGTGGGTGGAAGCATCATAGGTTCGTTGTCCTCCCAAGACATGGACGCGGTCTCGTCGAGGGGTGAGTCAACGAAGCCCAAGTGTTCCCTGGTGCCATCGGGGGATGCTGGAGATGGAAATGAGAAGGCTGAGAGCTCGCCGTCGACTCCAGACAGAGGGCGCTCAGTCCCGCTGGGTGTCCTCGATCCGCTTTTGCGCGCCTTACCAGTCCGGCCAGTCGCTGTATCCAGCAGCCCCGTCCTAGCGAAGTAGTATTGCAGATGCGCGATGGTCCCCAGGTTCATGACGCTTTCTCTGCTCCTCGCTGACTTGGAGAACTGCGTCCCTTCTGGCCTCATGTATCCTCGCCTTGTGCCACCATCGGAGAGCCTCGAGCTGGCCGATCGACCCGAGACGGACGACACCGACGACGCTGTCGAGACGGAGCGATCGAGCTGCGGCACTGCGCCCAGTGCGAGCGACGGCGTCACCCAGGGTTCGGGCGACGAGGCGCGCTCGAGGGGAGGGGAGGGTAACGTTTCCATAGCGGCAGATAAGGGGGGCTTTCGGTGAGGGGTGAAGGCAGACGACAGGCGGTAAAGTCGATAGCGGGAGTTGGCTAGTAGAGGCATCTACGATGGATGCAACAGTCGGAGATCAGATTGGCCGTTGTTTGTGGAGTCTCGTGGGACATGTGCGGGTGTTGCTGCGGCGGAAGGTGAAAGGGGTTTGATTAGGGTTTCAGACGCGAGATTATTCCATAACAACGCGAGGTTAGCGTCATCATCGCTGGCACACACCCACATGACTGTTCACCGCAGCACGGTGGCATGAACCGGGACAGCAAGTTGGTCCATGTCGACGATAAAGAAGAGTGCTGAAAAACCACGTACGTGCGCCTGAGCCATACAAGAGGCAAAACACATGTGTGTGACAAAGTCGCGTATACCTTTGAGCCCCGCATTCCGCGGTTCAGGGTCGCAGGGGTGCCTTCCTAGAGTAGCGGGTACCTTTCACCGTGGTAGCGATGACGTCGGGCATGGGCAAAACTCTGTGGATGCCCAGATGCCATCGTTGAAGCCTGAAACGTGAAAAGACCCCAGACGTTCACCGGGGTTTGTTAGTTTGTTACCAGCCAAATCAAAGGCATCCTTGAATGCAGCGGTTCTTCTCAAACACAGCCAAAATGTCCACCAAGCGTGTGCGTCATCATGCCCGGGGCTATTATAACAATGCTAACATAGACCTAGATCTCGTTCAAGGTCCAAGGAGAAGTGCAAGGCGTCAATTTCAGATCCTTCACACAAAAGCAAGCAAAGAATATTGGCCTCACTGGCTTCGTCACCAACGTCTCAGATGGCACCGTACGTCTTAGCCTCATTCTTCATACGCCTCTCCATTCACACTATCCAGGTCCAGGGCGAAGCACAGGGCGGCGAAGATGCGATCAAAGACTTCGTCCAGCACTTGAACAAGGGCCCCTCAGCAGCGTCTGTAAACGGCGTCGAGCAGTCAGATATCTCGACCAAGTCTGGCGAGAGCGGGTTCAACGTGCAGTAGACATATTGGCGGCTGGAATAGCAATAACGGATGTGTCGGAAGTAAAGAGAAAAAAGTACAACAGGCCACGTAATGACAATGGACATGTTCGTATACAACTTTCTCTCTCCATTTTCTCTCGAAACAATACACCTGGTATGACGTGCAAAAATGCTACCGACTCGCACAATCTTGTGACAAGGCTGGCATTCGAAGCAATTGATTGTTACCATCCAAACGATTAGATTGATCCAGGACTCGTAAAAAAATAATAATAATAACCATATTCCAATTACGGATGTCGACCAGACACAAAGAAGACGCGCCAAGGCCAGTCAGCCCCTACGGAGGCGAGTGAGCGAGTGCCCGATGTGAGACCCCGACGAGGATCTTTCGGAACCCGCGACTTGTGCTTCACGGCACTGTAAGCAGCACCAACAACACTCGGTTTCACAACAGAAGCGCGACAAAGTACGCCTGGCTATCTTCACACCGCTCATTAATACATGATGCCCTAATTCTGCATGTCCTCGTCTTCTCTCGAGCTGTCGGCATGAGCGCTGGCTGCAAGTTGTGTTCGCAGGCCGGAGATACTCAAGAAACCAGCTCCGGCGCATTATCGCGAATTCTGGAGCTTGAACAACGACGCTTGGACAGAATCCTCAGATTTGTCCCTGCACGAGACGTTATACGCTCGAAATCGGCAGTCCATCTCGGTGGTCGGCCTCTCATAATGACTCTTACACGTTCACCGGCGCTGCCGTACAGCGGCAGTGGCATTCGTAAGCGGGCTGTGGCATTCCTACTTCACCCTGTGATGACTGTACATGCGAAAGAAGCAGCATTTTTCGTGGACGGTTTTTCTTAGTCTTAGTCTCACCCATATATATCTCTTGATCATATAAAAGCCCTTGTGTGCCTCATCTACCCGCTTGCTTACCATCAGCGCTCACCACTACAACTTACATAGCAACCTTTGCCCTACCCTCAACTTGAAGAGACACACCTCACTCACCACAGATGATCTCCACCAGAGCAGCAACCCGGGGATCACTGGCCTCACAACGAACCACGGCCCAGCTCCTCAAGTCCTTCAACAGCTACAATGCTGGCCTTCGACCGACATTCGTAGCCGTGGAGCATATCCGCCTAGCCCCAGCTAGCCAACGTCACTTCTCCTCCTCGCCGCAAAGCACCAAGATCAAGGAGTTCTTTGAGAAGACACCTACAGAAAAGGTCCACAAGACCCCTTCAGCATGGCCACATCCAGGTACACACTCTCTAGAACTATAAACCCTAGCAGTCACTCACCGCATGCTAGCTTACACCGAAGAGCAAATGCAACAAGTCGTCGTTGCCCACCGCGAAGCAAAGACCATATCCGACAAGGTCGCCCTCATTGCCGTTAGGATCCTACGATGGGGCCTCGATTTCGCTACCGGGTACAAGCATGAACGGGCTGTGGACCTGAACGCCAAAGATCCGGAAGCAGCTCGCAGGAAGTATGCCATGACAGAGGAGAAGTACATGATCCGCAACGTGTTCCTCGAAAGCGTTGCTGGAGTCCCAGGAATTGTTGCGGGCATGCTCAGGCACTTGCATTCGATGAGGCGAATGAAGCGAGACAATGGCTGGTAAGCTTCTTGGTCTTTGGATAGGTTTTACCGTGTACTGATGATATCCCCGCACAGGATCGAATCACTCTTGGAAGAGAGCTACAACGAGCGCATGCATCTTCTGGTGTTTCTAAAGATGCAGCAGCCAGGCCGATTTATGCGTCTCATGGTTGTGAGTGTCTCCCATGCTCTTTCAACTTCCTCCAGCGTGTGCTAACCTACCCAGCTCGGAGCCCAAGGAGTCTGGTGCAACGCCCTCTTCTTCGCCTACCTGCTCAGCCCCCGCACCGTCCACCGCTTCGTCGGGTACCTCGAGGAAGAAGCTGTCTTGACTTATACGCGCCAAATCAAGGATCTCGATGCAGGCCGCCTGCCCAAGTGGGAGAAGCTGCAAGCGCCTGAGATCGCGGTCGATTATTGGAGTATGCCCGAGGGCCATCGCACGATGCGCGATCTTCTGCTCTACAGTATGTACACCCTTTTGTCCGGAAGATCAGTATGCATGGGATTCGTCCGGCTAACTTCCAACCCAGTCCGCGCCGACGAGAGCAAACACCGAGAAGTCAATCACACGTTTGGCAACCTCGACCAGAAAGAAGATCCGAATCCCTTCGTAAGCGAATACAGGGATCCGGAGAAACCGCATCCGACGAAGGATCTTGCGTACCCCAAGCCCACCGGTTGGGAGCGTCACGAGATCATCTGAGCCTCAATCGACGTGCTCCTTTTTCCCCAGCCTGGAAATAAAATCACTTGGAGTTGCATGGCATGTACCTGATCTTCTCTTCCCCGCTGTTTCGAATATTGTCTTTTCGGCGTTATCGGGAATTTGCGAGTCGCGGACAGACGATACCCCAGGTTTAGACGGTATGTGTCATGAGGGAGAAGGGGCAGGTACCTTCAGACGCCCATGCCCTTCATAGATGTATTTGAACGAGAAAGCACCGACTCCACCAGAGTCTCGCCTTGATACAAGGTTACTGCAGTATTGCATTGTACTATCAATAGCCCTTTCCAATAACAAGTTGTGTCTATCATGGGTCAGTAAGGTTTGAGGCTCCGCTCCTTTGGCGGTAGGATCCCACGCAAGCAAACCTAATTCCCGCGTCGTCCAGGTAGGGGCCAAGGCTGGCCTTATTTGCGAAACCGCTTGCTCGCTTCACTTTATCCGTGTTGGTGCACGCAAACACTGATCGGACGCCATCTACGTCTAGGCCCCCGGGGACAGGGTGGGGTATTTCCGACTAATCCCTCACAGACACTCCAGGGCTGCCTTTTCTGGCATGATTCGATTCGAATTTCTTCAAAAGGATTAACAAAGTCCAAGGTCGCTATGGCGTTTCTAAGGCTGGACGGCTCAGGGCCAGCCGGACTACCGCCCACCGGGAGGATCGGATGGTAGAGCTAACCCCGCACTTACTGGCATATTAGCGTTCACGCCAAGCGTATAGTCCTCCCCTCAAATGAGGCACAGTTGCTACTGCACCCCACATCCGATTCTTCCACGAGCGAGAGACAGCTTATCACGGTCCGAACGTCACCGCTCACGCCCCCCCCCCCGCAGATAGTCGTGGAGCTAGAACTTCTGCCGCAGCTACGTTGAGCTTGAAGAGCTACTATCCCTGCCACTTCCTCGAGCTGAGGGAGCACAGCATTGAGTGCTTTCATCAATGGGACAGTTCAACGACATGTTTCACCAGGCCCCTCGATCGGTTTTCCAGATATAGCTGTCGTCCCCACAATCGCTCCCCACTACGAATCCTTCGGCGTGTGTGGTGCGTTGGAGCTGCTCACTGGCCTGTCGTGCCTTTCTCACCCTCGCAAGGATGTGGGAAGCTTGAGCTCCGCGCTTGTCGAGCTATTGTCCCCTGCTCTCAGCTTCGGGTCCGCAATTATTGTGCAGAATGAGTGGGCCTGGGTACGCAATATAGCAGGCCTTGTTACTGTATACGTCCTTCTCCGCACCTGACCAGCGGGTATACGAGACCCGCAGCGTCAATCCTAGCTGGACCCTTCATGCGATTCCATCTCGATGGATAATTGCTCTCACCAATCAATCAGGCCAACCAGTGCCGTGTATCTACCCCGATTCCCTGAAGGCAGCCCAGTCCTTGGACGTGGCATACTTGCGGATCCGCACGTCACTCACCACGTTCCTCGTGGAGTAGACTGCGCCTCTATCTGACGGGATACCAAGGTTCGGGGTATGCACTGGAGACTAGCTTTCTTTGGCTGGGGAGCGTGCATCGGTCGAGCTCAATGTGTACATGGCCCCTCTTCTTCGCATGCACAATGCTGAGACAGGCGCAAACGGCTGATCGAACGCGTGGTTACACAGCTCATGTGATGGTCTTCCTTGGAGCCGAAGATCTTGGGATGCGGGGTCCTGCGATTTAAATAATGGGGTGCTTGCTGTTGTCAAGGGAGAGTATGTGCCCAGTTGACTCGCTCTCCTGTGGCTAGTTTTTTTGAACATTGAATTACTGAACCAGTCGCATCGCATACAACCCGGATTAGTTCAACATGGTGGTACCAGACGAGGTACGTCAATTGACTTGGAAGCATATCCTGCAAACACTAACCATGCCAGGTTGACATTATCGTTGCTGGTGGAGGATCATGTGGATGCGTAGTCGCGGGACGATTGGCCAACTTGGACCACAACCTCCAAGTCCTCTTGATTGAGGGCGGGGAGAACAACTTGAACAACCCATGGGTCTTCCGTCCGGGCATCTACCCGCGGAACATGAAGTTGGACAGCAAGACTGCCACCTTCTACTACTCCCGCCCTTCCGAATGGCTTGATGGACGACGAGCTGTTGTGCCTTGCGCACACATTCTTGGAGGCGGGTCTTCGATCAACTTCATGGTGAGTCTGAAGGCACTCTTTGAATGCATATGACAATATTGACAATGGGGCTAGATGTACACTCGCGCTTCAGCCTCCGACTACGATGACTTCCAGGCCAAGGGTTGGACGACTCAGGAGCTCATTCCTCTGATGAAGAAGCATGAGACCTACCAAAGGTCCTGCAACAATCGCGACATTCACGGTTTCGAAGGACCCATCAAGGTTTCATTTGGCAACTACACCTATCCCATCAAGGAAGACTTCCTGCGTGCTACCGAGTCTCAAGGCATCCCGACCACCGACGATCTCCAGGATCTTGTCACCGGCCATGGTGCTGAGCACTGGCTGAAGTGGATCAACAGGGACACTGGTCGACGATCTGATTCAGCGCACGGTTACGTTCATAGCACGCGCGCGGTTCACCAAAACCTGCACTTGTTGACCAGCAATAAGGTCGAGAAGGTGAGTGATCTGTAATTGTCTCAAAAGCAATGAAAGACTAACAAAATACTAGGTCATCCTTGAAGGTGACCGAGCCGTCGGCGTCAAGGTCGTTCCGACCAAGCCTCTCGCTGGCAGGGACACACACAGGATCATCAAAGCGCGCAAGCAGATCATCGTCTCTGGTGGTACTTTGAGCTCACCGCTCATTCTCCAGCGATCTGGTATCGGTGACCCTGAGAAGCTCCGCAAGGTTGGTGTCAAGCCCCTCGTTGACCTTCCTGGTGTCGGCCTCAACTTCCAGGACCACTAGTAAGTTCCTCTATCGCATTTATGAGTGCTGGAACTAATAGCCTTGTAGCCTTACCTTCTCCACCTACCGCGCTAAGCCCCACGTCGAATCCTTCGACGACTTCGCCCGCGGCGACCCCAAGGTCCAGGAGGCTGTCTTCAACCAGTGGAACATCAATGGTACTGGGCCCCTCGCTACCAATGGCATCGAAGCTGGCGTCAAGATCCGACCTACGGAAGAGGAACTCGCCGCCATGGACAGATGGCCTACGCCAGAGTTCCGCACCGGCTGGGATAGCTACTTCAAGAACAAGCCCGACAAGCCCGTCATGCATTACTCCGTCATCGCGGGTTGGTTCGGCGACCACATGGTGATGCCAGCAGGCAAATTCTTCACCATGTTCCACTTCCTCGAGTACCCCTTCTCGCGTGGGTCCACACACATCGTGTCACCAAACCCGTACGAAGCACCGGACTTTGACGCAGGCTTCATGAACGACAAGCGCGACATGGCACCCATGGTCTGGGGCTACATCAAGTCCCGTGAGACGGCACGCCGCATGGAGGCCTATGCTGGCGAGGTGCAAGCTATGCATCCCTTCTACGCTTTCGACAGCCCCGCCCGTGCGAACGACATGGATCTCGCTACTACGAATGCGTATGCTCTGCCCGGCAATCTTACCGCGGGTATTCAGCACGGCAGTTGGACGAGTCCCGTCAAGAAGGGCAAGGCGCCTGCGCCCAACTTCCTGAACTCAAATTGCCAGGAGGTATTCGAGGACCTCGAGTATACGAAGCAGGATATCCAGCATGTTGAAGATTGGGTCAAGCGTAAGTTTCATTATCCCCCTCCCACGCCTTCGACTCGTCCCAACTTACCTATTCCCCCGCTCCCTCATCTCCCTTCCGACCTTCTCAGTCAACTCCGTTCACTAACCCTCCAACAGGCCACGTCGAAACCACCTGGCACAGCCTAGGCACGTGCTCCATGGCCCCACGCGAGGGCAACAGCATCGTCAAGCACGGCGTGCTCGACGAGCGCCTCAACGTGCACGGCGTCAAGGGCCTCAAGGTCGCCGATCTGTCCATCTGCCCCGACAACGTGGGCTGCAACACGTACTCGACTGCCCTCCTCATTGGCGAGAAGTGCGCCGTCTTGACCGGCGAGGACCTCGGCTACTCGGGTGCTGCGCTCGATATGAAGGTGCCGAATTATAACGCGCCGCGCGAGGTTGTTGGATTGGCGAGATTGTAAATGTGCCAGTATGTTGATAGCGAGTGGGGGAGGTGGATTGTAACGCATGTTTCGCTCATTGACGTTGCTCGATTTAGTTGCGTATAGGTTTTCAAGTCTTCGCTGGTTAGTCGGTCGGTTGTCTGTCTTACCTACATGCAAACGAAACGAAACAAAATGAAACGAAATTTTGGTGCAAATATCACACATTCTCTCTCTCTCACTTCCTCTTTCTGTGCTCATTTTGCATTCGGGCGAGTGTGAATATTTGTATGACTTCGTTCGAGGACTGTATTACATGACTTTCTTTCTAAACTAAAGTCAACAATGACGAGAGCGGCCTATACACGTGATACGAGAAATCAATCAGTAGTAAACCACATGCTTGTTATATTACATTACTTAACATTACATTCTAGACGCGATATCGGCAGATTGCATCGTCGTTGAACTAGACTAACAATATTGAGATTGAAACGCAGATTTCTCACAGAGACAGGCCGAAGGGTGTATCTTGAAGCATGATACATAGAGATGGTACCCTTAGATAAAAGCTTCGTTTTGCTCATCCTCTCCTTCGAGATGTACACCAACATATCAAAGTATACTGCAATATTTCTGCACATCGGACTGAGCACTTCGATTGGCCGCGCTTAATCTCGTCGGCATGACAATTCTGGTGTTCATTGTCATGTGTAGAGCTGACGTGCTTCGTGGCACTTGTGCGAAACGAGACGCAGATTGAATATGCAATCGCGTACGCTTCGGCTCCGCTGGGACAGTGAGGTGAGGTGTGTTGCAGGATGCTCCCTAGCTCAGACTAGGTAAAGCGTGCTGCTCTAGCAGATTTGAACCTTGCTGCTTGAAGCGGTGGAACGCGAATCGGGCCGTGTAGAAGATCCAGTGGCTTAGGGCCGATCGAGCGACCACAACATCGAGTATTCGGACATGGTAAAAGCTTCCAAAGGAAGGATGGTGTTGAACGCAGTGCATTGTGACGTGCAGCTTTCAAATCGAAAAGTTTGTCATGCCAGACGGTGTATCCCACAACGCATCCCAGGAGAAGTCGAACGCGTTCGGATCCAATATATCAGACAAAAGAAACGTTGCATCATCCAGGGCGGGTATCGATTGCAGATCGACTCCGTTTCCATTCGCAACGACGCTCGTGAGCTCCGTTTCAGACGGCTGGGGAGGCTCTCTGGAATTGAGCGATGCGATTCTCGACACCGGGTCCGCGCACCGCTCCAAGCAGTAGAGCGCAAGGTCCCAGTCGTAATTGTCGTGAGCGTACTGTATGTGCGCGATGACACGCTCTAGGCGCGACACGGACGTGTTGCGTATCTCGGGGTCTTGGGTCTCCACGGTGCAGCGGAGGGAGACTGTGATGGCATGCACGAGTAGATGAGTCGCGTAGGGTAGCCAGAAGTCCTGGAATTGGATTTGGCCCAGTGTCAGTATGAAGTCGAGGACGGCGGAGGAGGCGATGCGGAGTTGATCCATGCGGTCGCGGCCTAGGCTGCTGTCGCCGTCAAGCACTGCTGAGCGAAATATGACGCGGGCGAGCACAAGGCGGATAGAAAGAAAACAAAGCCACAGCATGGGTGTCCCTGGGCGATTCGGAAGAGGGAGCCATTCTGGTAGTTGCGCTTCCAGATCTTTTAATTTGCCCTTGAACCGCCCAATCTCTCGGGCAAGCTGCTGACGGTCTGGTTCGATTTGGTAGACGAGAGGAAGGATCTCCCCAAGAAGCTCAGTTAGGGCGCAGAGATGCACGAAGCAGGTTGTTGCTTGCTTCTGTTGCAGGGTCGCTTTGGGGCTTATGAGGAAACTGACAGTGGGCCTGGGCACGTCGTAGTAGCCTTGTGAGATGTGTGGAGGCGCGCCGTATGCTGCGCTGGACCAGTGATCGGTGATTAGAACACACCACCAGAGCCGTATCCGGACAGACTTTTCATTTTCCGTGATGTTCCATTTTGAGGGGTCTCTATGGAGCCCAAACGTCTGGGCTAATGAAACTGTCCGCCCGCACAGCGTGATATTGCCGATGATGGAGACTGAAGGGCGTCCGACTTGATCGAGCACGGCTGCCTGAATAGTCGGCATCCCAGGGCTCAAAAAGTCCTCCAGTGTGGCGGATATGCCTTTGTTCCAGACATAGTGAGAGTCTGGTCTAGGATGCATCTTGAGGGTCTCTGACCTGGGCCATAGTGGTGAGCCGATGGCATACAGGACGCACATCAGGCTATTAGATATTTTTGAAAGCTGACCACTGCGTAGCGTCTCGCAGGTCTCGTCATCCAGGACAGGGAAATGATAATGAACGTGCTTGAAGTAGAGCTCCACCACTTCGCGCTTAAACGGCCCCATGACCTGCTCAACGATCTCGAGCTGCTCCCTTCCACAGCCACTATTAGGAGGCAGACCGGTGCGAAACCTCGGCACAGTAAGGTAGACGACTGGATCCTTGGTGTCGTGCAGGAGCGTTTGATAATTGGAAGGTTCGGCCTCGCTGCCGACCTTGCGGTGCTGGGAGATGTGGCGATTGAAGATGTCCACATCCTCGGCCAGATGCGGTGCCAGCATGATAGAAGCAGAAGGATTGTTGGTAGCCTTATGCAGGATTGGTGCCGAACGAGGTCGCGCTGGGCCCTCCTCCGGTTCGCTATGCCGTCGCCGCTTCGATGGTCGACGATCTCCGCCCTCGTCTGTCGGAGAGCTTGTCGTGGAGCTTTCGACATACTGGCACTTCAGACGCCTCTCGCGACACGACAGACATGGTTCTCCTGGGATGTCGATATGACAGCGGATCTTTCGCGATCGGCATCTTGTGCAGGCGGGTACTTTATGCGAACGGTACGGCCTGTTCTGGATGGGTGTTGCGCTGGCCATCAATTGCGGCAGACACAGCGGCAGCCTTTGACGAGTCTCGGCTGATTCGTGTATGCGATTCTAATAATGATACCTTTTTCCCGCCGCTTGATGGTCAGCATGTAGGATCAGACGGAGAGGGTGGTTCTGGCGGTGACTGGGCACGGGCTCTACTTCGGCTAGACTTTCCCTAGTGGCCCAGATTTCCTTCTCCTCCGCGCATTCCACAACACAGCACAATTGATGTCGCCCTGAAGCTCTCGTCCGTCTACCACCCCAGTAGCCAACCTAGTATCTCTTATACGAAGATGTCGCCTCAAATGCTGCACGCATGCCATTTCGTCCTTATCCGCCCTGCGCATCCCCTACGGCACCCTCCAGCCTCATGAGCATTCCGACCGAACGCGCCTTATGGTACGAAGAGCTTCTTCGAGAGACAGGCAACCCGCTACCCTGCGCCTCTGAAATGCGGTGTATGTCGAAGCCCCGAGTCCTGTACGAGAGCAATACAACGCGATAGGCACGTAGTGGGAGAAACTACACCTCTGGCTGTACGTGTACATCGCCGTAATCTGAGAGAGTATGGACAGGAGATGAGGACCAGCCGGTCAAGCCAACGGAAGGCGATGGATTGGCAACTCTCGACATACACAAGTTAGGCTCACTGTCGAATTTGCCCATCAGGAAGGATTGCATAGTGTAGGATATTTGCGCGAGACCGCACTACTAGAAGTGGCACCTCGGCATGGCTTACGTTTTAGGAGAAACTGGAGTGTATTGTGACAGGGCTGAGTAGGCTTGTGGCGTTCGAGTGATACCCAAGCGACACTGGATCTTCGCACAGGATTTAACTTGGTGATACGATTTTCTGCTACTGCATGGAGTGAGTAGACAAGTAGGTATGCTAGAACAGCCTTGCGTTAACTGATTGATGATTCTCCATGCCTTCTTCCTTTACGGGTCGCCCCTGTTAGTCAACCGTGCGTCAGTTCTAACGAATTGGCGTGAGGAATAGCTGGAGATGGGTGTTGATGCCTTGGTCGTAGTCTGCATTTGATGATGTCTAGATCAAGAACCTGTCTACCTTGCACGACTGTGGAGTGTTCATTTGTACTTCAATGGCAAAATAAACTCAAGCTTGTCGGTGATAACGGGCTTTGTTGTGCCACTTCATATCTACTGACTGCGAAAGTTTGGGTAGCCGAGGAGAATGCTATCCATGCTGCTACCGAGGTGCTCCAATCACATGTGAAACGTCTGAAATGAAACTCATCGAGGAATTCCTGCGTCAGTATGGGATATTTGAGGCGTGCCACGACATTAGCTAAAGTGACTATCGTCCCATCTCCTCACTGCAAGCCAATGATGAGATAAGAGGGTTGTGGTAGAGCCAAATAGGGGATTGGTCGATCCGGTCCCACATGAGACGAAAATTCTCCTGCACCAGTGGCATGCGGGGAAATAATCTTTACACGACCCACACCATCGAATCTTGGGCGCTTTTCGCCCACTGGACAAGCTTACCAGAAGCTATCCACAGATATAATGCTAACAATTCTCCAAACTCCCATCCAAATCAGCCAACCAGTCTTACAACTGGACATCTCTCGGTTTAACCGCCGGCAGCCCTCTTGGCTTAGTGGTAAAGCGTATCACTAGTATTGGATGCTATGATAAGATCGCTAGTTCGATTCTGGCAGAGGGCATCTCTTTTTGCTGCCTCGATGGCCCGAAAGTGCGGTGTGATTTTTGCAGGGTGCTGGATGGTGATCAACTTTGTGTGGAGACGACCACACGCAAGGGTGTACGGCTGTTGCTAAGCGAGCTGATCAATTGCATGCAGAATCGCTTTATGTTTGTGCAGTTGAGCATTGAACCGAGAATTTTTTGACCAGTTATTACTCTCTACAGTGTGAATGTTCACGTTTCGAACTTGGATCCTGACCATCTGTCACATGATGAGACATGGGATCCTACCGTCCGTAACTCGCAAAGTATGTATACGGTTGTCTACATCCATCAGTGAAACGACTGACTCTGTTTAATTATAGAGAGCGATCCTTCGATGACATGCTGGCTGCTTTGCCACGCTGGTCGTATCCGACGTATCGTTAATAACGCTGATTGATCTCCGAAATTGCGAGTCAAAGCACCCGGCTGAGGAGAGCAGATCGAACAGCCGCCAGCAACCGGGATCAGCTGCAAGCAATTACCGGGCGAACCGGGGTATCCGAAGATCTTCTCTATACCTACGTCAGATAGTTGTTTGCGCTGCCCGTGATCAAGCAACATTCGATCAGCCATCGGTGCGTCTGGAATGCAGTGGCGTAGCAATGCACTGATGTCAGCCACTCGATGGATTCTCGAAGAAGGTCTTGCTCGGGCCACGTCTTCGACGGCTTCGAGATGATGAGCTTCGAATCTCTCCCCATGTCAAAGGCGCTGATAAGTGCTGATAAAGGGGTCCTGCACCGCCATTTGCGCACCAACGCGAGGCTGAGGGCAGAAATAGCACGAGCGTCAGCGGGCCCCCAGGAAATTAAAGGATACGTCCAATCAGAGTAGATTGGTACCTGGGTCTAAAGGAGCGGCTAGGACCAATAACGGAACGATGCACGGCAGCACGGTTCAACTTTGGCGCGAATGTTTCGAACGCTGGTTGCTCTGCCGTGTTTCCTGGTCGTGTGTTGGTGTAGCCCATCAGCCGGCCGGCCCTCGTCCCACGCCTGCCGCTCCCTCTCCTCACCTTCACCCTCCACCCTACCTAATTCACGTTGCTTTACGACCTCTTGTCCTGCGACCAGGCTGTCGTTCGCCCTTCGTTCATCGAGCGCGACCTGTCGCATTCACTCCTTACCACCAAATAGTACACTCCTTTCTGTCTAGTGCCTAGTTCACCCACCCCCCATATACACTGCATTCCACCGCTGTCGCGCAAATCGGACGCCAGCCCGCCGCCTTCACATTCCTTGCAGCAAGCCCGCCTCCCTTGAGCCACGGCTGTAAATAACCGACCATCCTGGTTTGCGCACAATACGTAATTGCGCAACAACCGAAACAATCGCACTGAAAGAGACGGTGAACGTGAGTTGGAAACAGAGTCAACAACAACAAACTACGACCCAATCTTCGCCCACCAACCATCGCGACACCCAATCTACCAGTTGCCGACCGCCTGCGCGCCACAGTACACAACATGGCGCACAACCACGCCCAATCGCACCTTGTGCGACGACAACGCTTCCGCGACCAGGACGAGGACGACAGTGAATTCGCGACCACGGTCATCTCTGTCGAGTTTGTCTCTGCACCGAACACGGATACTGGAAGGGTTGTATGGGTCACCCAACAACCGAAAACCCTCATTGCACCTGCCGTCCGACCACGCCCCACTTCCACAGAAGAAGAGCAGCAGGAAGAGACAAGAAGGCCGACTACCCAGGAAGAGGAAAAGAAGCAGTCTACCCAGGCAGAGCAGAAAAAGCCATCTACCCAGGAAGAGCAGAAAAAACCGTCCGCGACTTCAAGGAACCCGTCCTCTGCCCATGCATCAGATGCTCAGAAGACCGCGGCGACTTCGCTCAAGCAAGCGTCCACCCTCATGGTCGCGACCAAAGCCCCAACGCCAGGCGCTGGCTCAGCAGCAGCGGGAATTGCATCTGCTACGGCCGCAATTTCGGCATCAGCCTCGGCCTCTGCTGAACCCGCAGCCGGTGGCATGTCTGGAGGCGCGAAGGCTGGTCTCGCTTTCGGTATTCTGGCCGTGCTCGGCGCTCTCCTCGTCGGCATCTTGCTCGTCTATCGCCGCAAGAAGAAGCAGATGGTCGATAACACGCAGAATGAGAAGATCGACTTGAACAATGCGCCGCCACCACCGCCTCCCCAGGTCCTGGCTCCTGCTGGTCCTGCTCCCAGCATTCGTACGAACCGAACCATGTCAACCGCACCCCGTCTCAGCTTGCGCCCGGTTACTCAGTTCGACCCTGCTTTCAACGAGCAACGCAAGAGTGGAGGAAACTTGCTCAATGTTGCTGCTGCTGGAGGCGCTGCCGCTGCTCACAACCGTGAGCAGTCTGACCGCCCCAAGAGTGCCTGGGAGCGACCTGGAGCCCCGAGCACTCCTACTGCTAATCCTTTCAACGACCCCGAGAACCGTCCCAACCCTCTTGCTGCCAACCCCTTCGGAAACAACTCCGCACTCGATGTTCACCAAGCGGCTATTCCAGATTCACCTCCCAACGCTTCTCCCATGCACTCCACGCAGCCAAGCAATGATTTTGCCAAACCTGTTCCGGCTGTTCCTGCTGCTGAGATTGATCCCGTCGCAATGGCTGGAGCAATGTCGTCTATGTCTCCTGCAACGAACGAATTTCCTCCTCCGCCTGCAATGGCTATCAACACTGCCGCAGTTCCACCAAGCCCTGCTTGGACCGAAGACTTCCCTGCTTCTCCTGGTCCAGCTCCTACCGGCCCTCCTCCAGTTGCTGGCGTCATGGGTGGCGGCCGTTCTAATAGCCCGGCTCCTGGTCCTGACAATGTCCACCGTATCCAACTCGACTTCAAGGCCTCCATGCAAGATGAACTTGATCTTCAAGCTGGTCAACTAGTCAGGATGCTCCACGAATACGATGATGGATGGGTAAGTCCTCTCGCGTATATGTCATTGACTCTCTGCTAACAACGATAGGCTCTCTGCATTCGCATGGACCGCTCACAACAAGGTGTTGTTCCCCGAACATGTCTCTCCAAGCATCCCGTCAAGCCCCGTACTGGCCCACCCCGTCAAGGCCCACCGCCTCCAGGTATGCGCGGTCCTCCTATCCGCTCACCCATGGGCCCCGGTGGCATTCCTCAACCTCGCCCGCTTTCACCCGCCAGTGGACGTAACTCGCCTGGTCCCCAATCTCCAAACGGTCCCATGTCCCCAAGTCAACGCTCCATGAGCCCTGGACCTCGCCAAATGTCGCCTCGGCAGATGCAGGGCCCTCCTCGTGGACGGGCGAACAGCAATGCTCCTCAGTATGGCCCTCCTAGGGGTCGATCGAACAGCAACGCACCGTATGCTCAACCGCAGCGCTCCATGTCCCCCGGGCCGTATGGAGGTGGCCCTCAAATGGCTCCTCCCCCGCAGATGGGTCGTCCGCGATCCAACTCCGCAAGCCAGGCTGGTAACCCACGACGTGGACCTGCGCCAGGACCAAGTCCTATGAATCCCAGCGCTGGCCCCATGCCCCCGCGGAAACCGGTCCCTGGCATGGCCATGTGAGCTTGACCTAAGTGTCTAATGAGGAAACGTTCAAGCGTGTTCACATCTCCTTTCCTTTGTGTTTTGGATTATTTCCCCCCTGCGACCTGTGGCAATACTTCCCCCATTTTTGCGTTTTACCTTTCGCATCAGCAGTGCTGCGTCACATCTTGTTTCCCTAAATGTAAAGGGAACTCCAGAGTAGCACTACAACCCACCCCTTTTTTTGCTTTCAAATGTTTATACCCAAAACGCCCGCGTCCACCTCTTCCCCCATATCCTCCTGCACTATAGTGTCGAGGTATGGCAGCGGGCGCGGGCCAGCATGTGGCCCCCTTTATAAAGAGTCGATAATGTCTTGAAGATATTTTGCAATTTTTTTTGCACCAACCCCTTGTGTGTGTGTTTTGGTTGTTACCTGTCCGCTGGGAAGGTTTCGGATTAGGCTGGGGCGTGGTATATGGTATGGCGTGGGATCTTTATGTTTTCCCGCCTGGCCTGCGTGGTACATTCTTCCTTCTGAGAAAGGTTGAAGTGCTGGGCACGTGGGTTTGAGTAGGGGATGGGGAGAAGGGTAGGGATTTGAGTATGAGGATGAGAATGGATTTGAGTAGTTTAGGTAGGAAATCGATGAGTATAAAATTGTCTTGCTTCTCACTTTTCGTGTTGCAAGCCTCGTCCTTTTGGAAAATGTCGTTCTTCACAGATGCCATTTTTCTTCCTATTGGCTTATTTGAATGATAGGGTACCTATGGCATGGTGCGTTAGGCAAACTATCTGCGCTGCGGCGTGCTCAGTGGCGTCGGATAGTGCAGGTTTGTTTGACCGCTGCCACGCCAGGTGGTTGCGTTACACATGCAACACACGATCCAGCTAAGCCTACAGGTTGCTGAAACCGGTCTGGTTTTAACTGGCTCGAGCCAGGTAGATAGTAGTTTGAGTCAGCCGCGCAGCAGCACCTGCCTTAATGCTAACGCCAATAATCACCATGCACGGACCATATACAAACGTTGCACGAAATATGCACAGACCATGCACGGACCATATACAAACGTTGCACGAAATATGCACAGACCATGTACCGGTATGGAACATGCACGCTGACAAGACCCCAACTGTTAATTCGACTGATTCCGCAATATCTACCTTCGATTGCTACTTCAGCCTACCTTGCCAAAGCTCTTGATCGAACACACCTCATAAGTTCGGAAAACTCAGTATAGTCGCAACCGCCTGCCCTAATTGTTAGCCGTGAAAGTGGATACATACCATATCTTTTTACCATGGCTTCAAATGGTACGTTCACCAGTGTCGGGAGGGGATGAAGTTCAGTTCACTTTCTCCATGTTTGAAAGATATGTTCATACCGCCCGTTCTAAGATCAAATGTCCTTCTTGTCGATGACGACTTGGAACTTGCATGCTGACCTTTTCAGGCACGAATATACTCCCCGCCTCTAATACTAGTCCGTCTTGGTCAAAAGAAGCCATCTTCGCTCTAGCAACTATGTTCATAATGCTCATGCTCTCCAGCATAGGCCTGATCTGCAAGCACCAAAGGAGGTCGATCTTCCAAAGCTTCAGGTGGCTAAACGCAATCCCACATGGTATGCTCTCAAGGTCTTCGTGCGTAACCATTAGTAATCAAACGCAGATGAAGAGTTAGCAGTGATACGACAAAGTCCCCATAGTTCCGGATGGGTTGACATACTACGTGTCAGGCAGTATCAGCAAGAAAGTTACACTTCGATTCTTCGTATGAGGCGTGGCCCTAGGACACCGCCCGGTCTATGTCAGACACGTGGAAGGAGAACGTGACTGCTTCAGTGTCCGGATGGTATCCAGGCGTATATGAGTGTGTTGTTACGAGGGATGGTTTTAGTGTCACGAAAGCATTCACAGTTTGCTGTGAAGAGAGCTCATGTCGTAGCTTATGTCTACTTTACTTGATTTAAAAATTCTGGGGTCATGCTGAGACAAATGGTAATGAGTTGTCCAACCCCACAGCAGAACGCCGATAACGATTTTGACAAGCATTTACGCCTACGTATTAGATATATATTCAACCACGATTATCGAAAATACTACGAATCTGCTAGGTCATTACAATTAAGTCACCATAAACGAAATGTCTGCGTATCGTGCAACCAACAGACTTGTTCCATATACATGGAACAAGTCACCTGGCGCGATTGTGGCACGTGAAGCTCTTGCTCCTCTTCTTGATTTACAGTGCTGACCTGGCCAGACGTTATCTGGCCATGAACTTTCCGCACCAGACGGGCTAGTGCGATGAGATCTTCGCGTTCTCCATGTGAAAGAATAGAGTTCATGGGCGTCGTTCTCTAGGTTCCGTACAGAGCAGCGTTCACTCATCAAATTTGGCGTTGAATGTCATTGCAATGACTTCAATGATGTAGCAACGGAGCGGCTCTTTTCTGCTTGTCGTCTTCTGGGTTTGAGGTGGTCCACATAGGTCTAGAAAGTGGGCTGATCACTCTTCTAAAGTATCCTGGGTTTTTGAAAATCTGCAGCTGTCGATGGAGACATATCAGGATCCGTGGGGTAAGGTGGTGGTGAAAGCATGCGAGACCTAGGCGATGGCTTGTCCGCAGTCGTCGGCAGTAACGTTGAAGATGAATCGTCTCTTCATTTGAGTTCAAAGCAACCCAGCGGTCCTAAGGCGAAGATTGACATGCTGGTGGTATCAGAAAAGAAGAGAGACTTTTCATATAAAGTGAAAAGTTTTGTTGTAGCAAGGCGGGTATCTGTCAAAATAGGGGACAAGGCAACCCTTTTAAAAGGAAATATGTAGCCATTGCGACCCATGTGCGGTTCGCTACCAGGTTAGATGATATTGACTCCAGTCTGGATGTGTGGCTTATTTCCAAGCCCATCTTAACGATAGGCTTAACCACATAAGCGGAACTTTACATGATCTTACCTAGACATTATACTGGAATAAGTTTCAACCTGTCGCTATTAGATGTACCTTCACAGAATTGGTGATGCGATAGTTAGCTTAGGGCGTAGGCGCTTTGGAAACTCTCTCTTCTGTAACGTTGGCTAGCAACCTGGCTTCAAATGGGAACGTTGGGGACAGCACCAACCAAACTTTAGACATTCGAAGTACCTGTTGGTGACGTAATGTCGAAGCTGCATCCCATTCGTTCCGGCTCTCCCTGAGACCAAAATCGCGGCAAATTGCACTATCGCAGACCTAACTTCAATATCTTGTATTTTCATACACAATCTGTATAAAAGACAACATTCCAGTCACCCCCACAAGCCTCTAAGGTGTGAAGTATCCTCAGTAGTTCGTACATGAGCAACCCATATATGGGCAACCTACCGAGTAGATCAGCCTTGACCTCATTTTCACGCGAGATTTGCTCACCTAAAGCTGGATATCCTACACAGCCAGTCATCTTGGGCACCTGTTTCAAACAGTTTATCCGTCCAGCTCCACAGTCTGTCAGCGATTAGTCACGTTCGGGTGATTATAAATAAAGCAGCTCACTGGTGGCTTCGCAAGATCCAGTATAAGGAGGGTAATTGCCATACTGTTCACAACCAGCTTGGCGGCCGACGTTGCTCACGTACGAAGTACGCACGCAGGGCGCCATCAGAGCAATGCAGAAAAGCAGGCCACGCAGGAGCATGGTTGCGGTTGGGTGAGGGTGAGATGGCAATAATGAGAGGAGCGTAGATATGGGACGAGGTCTGTAGGTGAGTAAGGCCACTTATGCTTTATTTATACGTGGCCCAATTACCCGGATATCAATGTCGCTTGGCTTATACATGTGGCCACACGCAAGTTTCCTAGCATCGCGTGATCGCAAGCCCTTTCGCAATTTCATTTTCTCTATGATCGATTCTGCATTGAAATAAGTATGCGAATAAGGTACTTAGCAAGTTTTGAAGATCTTCATCTTCTAATGCTCAGTAGATATGAGGCGCACCTAGGGAAGCGGTAAGAGCATTGCAAATTATAGTAATGTGTTAGGCATCATTTAATTTTTTTCTTCTTCTAATGCTTCTCTTAAAGACGGCATCTCATAGTGGAGACCGACAATGTCTTGATTCAACCACGTAATATGGCTTTGACTACATTACACAGAGTTCCAATCTACCAAAGCAATAAGAAGCAGAGCCGCCGAGTACCATGAAAAACCTGAACTTTCCCGGGAGAACAAAACGTAGTCATTTGTTTTCCATTCTAAGCGACCGTGGATAGATCAATCTAGGTTACTTCGTACCCTTCAATCCTTGAACTACCAAGCTCACATCCGCTGGCACTTCCAAATGGCCCTATCCAGCTGCTCAACCCCATCTCTAATCGGAAAACATATATCCCGATACTCGACAAACTCCAGCCCACACCCCTGCTGATACCTTTCCAATGCCCTACCGAGGATATGCTGCACAGCCTCGCTAGGAGATATAGCCTCGATTGTGGTCGCATGCGAGCTGAGTGACTTCTCCAAGTTCTCATTTCTCGTACGCCATTTGTTAGGATTCTGCGCCCAGTGCGCAAGGAGGGTGCTATGTTGCCGCGCTGATTCTGCATCCGGATGGCGCGCGATATCTGTATAGGAGGCCACTAGGTCTAAGGCATGCGCTTCGAGGCTTGTATCTAATAGTCTAATAGGTTCGTAGATGGCTTTGTACACTTCCATTTTGTCGGCACGTAGCATGGTGTTCACCTGGTTTCGACGGGCTTTTTCGTGCAACTTCTGGACTAGCTGCGATAGGTGGAGAAGGTACTCGCGTTCCTCATCACACAGGATGGATGTGGTATGGCTGGTGGTGACTTTATCATAGAGCGCCGAGTTCAGCTCATCGAAATTTGCGTTCACGGAGATGGCTACGATCTCAATTAGACAGCGACGTAACTGTTCCTTGGGAGAGTCAGGTTTCCTGGTGTCTGGCGGGCCAACGTAGCGCTCCTCTGTCGATGTCGGTAGGCCTGTGAGTTCAGATCCCGGGTATGGTGGAGGCGGGTCGTTGTGCGTCGGTGGAATGCTTGTTGAGTTCGGGTCTAGTCCTCCAATTTCGAAGCGACCTAGTGGCCCTAAGTTGAGAATCATTATCTTCGTGTGTTGGGAAATGAATAACTTGATGGTGTGTGAATGAAGAGGATTAGAAAGGTTGTCGCCAGAGAAGGCTTTTGTAGGTGTCGAAAGAACCATTTGTGCGAGCTTTTGGTTCGGTACCAGGATATTATACCAGTTAGGAAAAAGATGACGAGATTTGATACCATGGTTTGGCTCGACCTATCCCGGCAAATTCAAAGTCATCACAGATGTCTCCGCACTCGAGTTGCCTCTACAGTATTAGCAACAGGTATTCCTAGGGTGTAGAGCCTTTTCATATCTTCTTTTTTGCTCCTGGGATGTTCTAGGGTTGGAACGTGGCGCCACCTAATACATGTCGATAACTAACAATGATGGATGTTTTGCTGAAGGTATAAGGTTAGAGATAAGATAGGTATATTTTGCTCTTTGATACATCACCAATATGTTGAATACTATAAAATCGACAGTGTTCGTATATAAACCTTAGCGAGTGACTTCTCCCTAAAACACCAAGCAGTAACTTTAACTTTTGAGAGGTGAGAAAAATCTTAGACTGAGAATATTTGTCAGACACGGTGCAAGCGACAATCCATGCACACATCCAATTGGCAACGACGGCACCTGAGGATAAAATTCCTGTGCACCTCATTGCACATCTCGCACTGAAACCTGGTACGCCTTCCCCCAATGATGCGCTCAAACTTCCTACGGCCACGGTGCTCGCAGTCATCGGTGTCGCGAAGCTGCTCCTGAACTTCGGCAACACGGCGCTGACGTTCAGCGGGAGGGAGATATTGAGGTGCTGCTCTGTCGACAACTTGCCGGGCACGCCTAATGAGATTTTCCTCATTCCAAAAGGTGCAGTTGCACTGACCAGGGTTGGTCCATTCAATACCGCAGAGGTAGCAAAATTCTGCGCCGCATAGGCACCTACGTAATGTCAGCCGATATTTCGAGACATGAAATAGCCCGCGAATATGGTACGTTTCAATGCCACAAGCAGAGTCACTGCATATTTACTTGAAGATCTAGACTTCGAATGATGGGTTTTGGCGGAGAAGTCTTGGAGCACGCATATATCGGTCACAAACCGTGGCGACGTTTAGAAAAAGGGATTTTGAGATTAGAACTCACGTCATGTGATTGCAACCTGTATCAATGGCAACTAAGGAGCGACAGGAGAAGCAGCGGCACCACTGCTTCTCCGCCCCAAGCTCCAAGGTAGCCTGAAGTTCTGAGGCGGCTGGACAGTCATCCTCATGACTTGGGTTCGTGCACGTAGCGCAAGTTTTGGCTTTGCAACGGGGACAAGTCGCTTCTCCAGCCACGATATGGATAGGAGCAATAAACCTGCCGCACTTGGAGTTGCTGCAGTATTTCTTGTCTCGAGTTCTCTTCTCGATCTCGGCGTTTTGAAAGTCTTCCATTTCTTCGCTGGCCAGGCTGCTAATAATAAGAGCAGGAGAGATGGCATCGCCACAGCACCGAGGTGGTATATACGCAAGGTTGTGATTCACCACGCCGCGCATGATGAATCGCTTGAGGCAAGGGTCGCAGTACTGGTGCTCACACTTGAGTTGCCTGATATCGGTCAACCGAAAATCATTCGAACAAGCCGTACATTCAAATGTTGGGCGGGCTAATATTCCCAGGGCATCCGCCTGACGCTGAGCGTAGGGAACAGACGGTCCAGCTACACTCTCTGGACTTTCGTAAAGATCGTCGTCGGAAGTGAGAAGTGCAGCAAAGCGACGCACGACCTCGCCTTCAAGGAATTCATTACGCACTTCCTCGGTATATGCAGGAGGTGCCTCGAGCTCAGGGTCATCACTACTCATCTGGACCGCCACACGACGATCTTCATGAGCCTGGGCTTCGGTTTGCGTGATGTCTGCAATGGCCTGAGCATCCGCATCAACAGCATTGGCAATGCTATGAGCAAATTTGACATCCTTCAAGAATGCTAGGTGAACTTCGATCTCGGCAAGATAATTGGCGTACGCAACCTCGAGATCCGGTACTTCGTCAACAGGATACTTCGCCTTGTTAGTTTCTTCACGGAAGTTGATCTCCTCTAGCTGTAGAGCTAGGGCGACGATCTGGTCATCTAAATGGTCTAGATGAGACACTTGCTGGACAGCGACGGACATGTTCGATGGTGTTGAGGGTAAGTGAGAGTACGATCGGTATGTTAAGCAGGAACTGGATGAGAGCTGTTGAGAATTTTGTACGATTAAGGTGCGTTGACCGCTGGATAAGAGGCTTTGCAAAGGAATGCCGGCATTTTATAAAGTGCTACACGGAATGCGGGGCTGGGGAGATCAAACTTGCGGTATGTATGCTGCATGTAGTCTCCCTTGATGACGCTGAAGGCTTGTTAACCGTTGGAGTTCGGAGCTGCTCCAACCAGGCGACTTGTTATCTTGCCGGTGATGAACATCCCCTCATCTGTAATGAGCGAGGTGAAACCATATGGCAAGAGGTTACTGTGAGAGACCCGGCGTCTCTATATAGTACTATGTGTTTGGTTCTGCCGTGGTTGATTTGGGAACGTGACATATCTAATCCTTTGCGGACACGATCGTTAGGATCCGTATGAATACGGAGATGCATTCTCGTCGCCAATGAGTGTGGTAGGATGCCACTTCCAGCCTCTTGCTTTCCAAGATCAGAGTACTATAAAGTATAAAGAGTGGACCTAGGTGGCCATGTTTTGATCGTAGCTTCTTCAGGCTAGAGGACTCTTAATTTGGCCGGGTTGCTGGGCAGGCAGGCGCGATGGAGCTGGTGACATCATTGGCCGTGTTTAGTGTGTTCCTGCAGCACCAACACCACCAATTTCGCGAAACCTGCTGGGGTTGCCCATCACGAAACAGGCGGCTGTCCTCTCTTCTTCCTCCCTCTTCCTCCTTTCTTGGGCCCCTGTATCTGTATTTGTGTAGTCTGTGTCTGTGTATCTTTCCTTCAGTCTTTCGCTTCGGCTACAAGTGAGCAGCTTCTCGTCGCGACAGGCACGCGTCGGCCACCCCCTTTCCTTCAACCAGGACCACCACGCCGCAGACATGGTCTCGCATCGCTCGCAGTGCGCATTGCTCCTCAGTGCGACACTGGGTCTTGCCAATGCCGTTGCATTGCCAGAGGCTACGGCGGCGCCATCCAAAGTCCAAGTCGGCGCCCCCATTGTCACTCCCGCTGCAATCCGGTTCGACGGCCGCCACAGCTATGTGCAACAACGAGACCTCTTGAACCAGATCAAGAGCGGCGTAGACGGCGTTGCGCATTCGTGGGCAAGCGTGCTTGGAACAGATCTCCCCAGCTTTTTTACAGACGGTGGGTACCCTCCCCATTGCTAATGCGACAAAGCTTTCTCTGGGCGAAGCTTGTGCTGACAGGTCATCTCTAGGCATCCCGGGGTGGTTCGATGGCCTTCCCACCGGCACGCAGGTACTCTCCAAGCTCGGCATCGGTGACGATCTGGCTGCGAAGCCCACCGAAGTCCTCAACGTGCCCCCATATGCGAATTGGACCGACCAGGGCTGGAACGTGCGCTTTCACGGCAACGTCTACAAGTTCCCGGACATCAAACAGTCCAAGGTCGATGATCTCGCCAACGTCTTTCTCATCGACACAAGTGTTGACAAACTACCTCCTGACCAGCAGGCCCAGGCACGCAACCTGACGCGATCCATCTACATCGTCCAGCAGGGCAAGAAGAATGTCTCCATGTCACTTGAGCCCGCGCCCAGCCAAGGCGGCGATGGAGAGCCGGGCGGCGGTAACGCCATTACAGCTCCTGGCGGCACGCAGAACTTGACGCTCCCATACGAGACGACGGCTGAAGGCGACTTCGACGTATTCTTACCTATTAAACAAAATGGACTATTAGCCGGCAACGAGACCAACAACGTCCAGCGACTGAATGTCTACACGAATGGTACCTTGAGTGGCAATGCTACTGCCTTTCTTGTCCCTACCGAAGGCATCACCTTCATCTCCGACATCGACGACATCTTGCGCGTCACCAAGATCTACAATCCTAAAGAAGGCCTACTGAACTCTTTTGCTCGTCCCTTCACCCCATGGTTGAATATGCCCGACATCTACGCCAACTGGTCGCGCACGCTTCCCAACAACACGCATTTCCACTACCTGACTACGACTCCCGAGCAAGCGACACGTCTCTACATGGACTTCATCTACAAGACCTACCCCGGCGGTTCTTTTGACACCCGACCCCTTAATTTCTCCGATGGCTCCGCAACACTGACGATCCGCAAATTCCTCCTCACCAAGGTCTTCGAGACCTTTCCGAAAAGAAAGTTCGTCCTAGTCGCCGACACTTCCAACAGCGATGTCATGAAGGACTACCCGCAGCTCGCGCACGACTATCCTCAACAGGTCCAGTGTATCTTCCTCCGCAACACATCGGCTACGGATAGCGAAATGTGGTTCCCGTACAACACTGAGGGTTTTAAGGGCTTGAACAACAAGAGCTACATGTTCTTCCGCGAGCCGAATGACCTGGCTGGTTTGGACATCGCCAACGGACAGTGTCTGAACGAGTCTATTCCGCAGAACGTCACCTTCAAACGACAGGCGGAGCTTCTCGGCATACATGGTGCAGGTGGTAAGCTTCAGGGCAGCGCGACCATTAGCTTCGTTGTAGCGCTTGTCGTTGCCATGTTCATGACATTGTAGCGCTTGACGCCTGTTAGTGGAGAGCACGTTTATCCGAAGTAGCTAGAGGAAAGAGAGGACTAGTACCTCACTGTGATGACTGTACATGGTGCACGGTGTTTTGGGTTAGCTTCGATACCTTCTGGGACTTGATTTTTAAGTTTGCGTTCAGCGGCATAGTCTATTTGTTTTCTGTGCATTTCATTAAGAATAAATACTGTACATTCAAGGTGCGACGTCCTTCCGCAGCGTGGTGCATCAGTGCGTTTTTCCTGTCGCGAATTTTCTCTCGATCCGGCGGCGCAATCGACTCCAATCCAACACTCTCCAACTATCGATCATGTCTTCGAGGGAGCACCTTAAATGTTTCCCTATTGCCACCGATCGACACCATAAAGCCTTGGAACGGTATAACGATGCATTCCGAATTCACGGTCCAGTCTGTGCTGCAAAACGTTAAGAAGTGGAGTCACAACTTGATCGTACGTATTTTCATTCCTTGCTGACAACTCCTAGTTCTATTGCTGGCCAAGGTGACTGACGTCGTTATTGCGTGACTTTTTCTACTAGGAACATGCTTACATTGTTCTTGCTAAAATGGTTACTGGCTGGGTGTTGTAGACTGAGACACTGCCCAGCATCATTATCAGCGCACCTTGACCCCACGATTATTGACAAGCCTGCATCGAGCGACTCTCCATCGCTTTACACTGCCGTCCACTGCCGCCCAACGATGATAGCAACGATAAACGATCTGCAGCTGCATCACCTCTTAACTAGTTATCACGTCCCGGACTGTTCACGTGTATGCGCCAGGCACTTGTGCTCTAGATGCGCCTGGTGCTCTGCGAATATTGTAGCTGTAGCCAGACGTACCGTTGCGTTCGGGGCCGCTTACGCGTATAGATCTCGCCATGTCCGAAATCCGAAGTTCGGTCATACCTGTTTGAGACCTTGGCTTTCACACTGTTGAGGTTGTTAACTTCGATGAGCTAAGTTCGGCCATGTAAAGTCAGACAAAAAGAACGACAACATGCTTCCCGATAACGAACGTGGGAAATTCTTGCGACTATTAATGGCCGCAGTCAAGAGTCTTTGGCAGAGGACATTGCACAATGGAATAGAACACATTCTTTGATCCAGTCAAAGTTGAGATCTTCACGTGTCGTCTTAGAACATGGGCATCGGAGACCTGAAAATCGTCGAGGCACTGCAAAGACCAATCAAGGTGCCGGTAATTGCCTCCGGTTTAACACTTCGACAAAGATGTTTTCGGAAGTAGTTCGCCGATCCCTAGTTGGCTATGCTCGGAAACCCCGAGGGGGTCTAGCCCGGCAAATCAAAATGTCTCACGATCCGTCGCACCCTCTCTAGTATCTTCGATCAGACTTCTATGGTTCATATAAAGACTGCTTCTCTGCTCCCAAAGAACGGGGTACAAACCAGAAAGATATATCAGCAACATCCACTTGAACAAGTTCTATCCACAGAGCCTTGACGTGTGCTTCACAAAGCAAATCTACAACAAATCCATCAAATTATGGAGTGCAATCATTGGTCCAATATGCAGTCTTGTTCGAATCAGGACCCGGAGAAGCAATGTCCTATGGAGATCAACCCGAACATTGGGCGTAGTGACACGAGTAACATCGTGCCTCTACAAAGTCGCTTGGAAGGTCTTCGCATCATCACCCGTTTCGACGTCTCCCCTACACTCGATTATACGACAGACGTGTCTCCTTGCCAGCTCAATTTTCATCCAATCAACCATGGCAGCTACACTCTATCCGATGTGAACGGTGACCAGTCTGATCTCAACACAAGCGACGACGCTAAACTCAAGGCATATCGGCCATTCGCTAAGTATCAGACCGACTACCGCAACTACGATGCGTACCACCCCTCCGAATTGCTGCGCCGACAAGACCCCGAGTCACCCCTTGGCGGCGGACGCTGGATCTGGCCCAGCCGACAGTTCAGAACACGCTCTTTAGAGGACGGCTACAACCATGAAGTCTCACGCCTTTCATCTATCAAAGAAGAAATCTTCAGACCTAGCGCTGCCTTCCACTCCCACTACGCTATGATCTCACGTTCCGACAGCGTAGACAGTACGAATAGTGACCAAATTGGGCAGACTGACGAAGACTAAATCAGACAAACATGACGACGAGTCTTGTCTTCGGTGGGCAACAAACCAGGGAAAGTAAGCAGAAGTAGGCCGAGGTGTCAATATGACAGCAAGTGTGAGTTCAAGTGACCGGGGGATAACCGGGTGAAGGAGCTGTGTATACCATGGAAATGAGTATAAGACTACTCAGGAATAGTGCAAGAGGAGGTGTGCTGTATGGAAGGTCCGTTGATGTTAAGTGAAGAAGAGATATCTTTATCGTAGCTTTTTAATGCAAAAAGTGTTCGCAGAATCTATAGACCTCAAGAAGCATTGTGAACGCGAAGAGTTCGGTGGCAGGACCCGCAAGTGGCGATAATCGTCCAAGCGCATCGAGTTAGCGCACCACGTGAACACCCGTTTTCCCTAGCGCGACGCGTTTCCTGCGTCCGCACCTCCATGACCTCATCCACTTATGGACGACGACCACCACGCGCGGGATTTCCACCACCCGTACGAGCCATATGAGATTCAAAAGGAGTTTATGAATGCTGTCTACGACTGCCTTGAAGATGGCAAAGTCGGCATTTTCGAATCGCCAACCGGAACCGGCAAATCCTTGAGCCTGATTTGCGGATCATTGACCTGGTTACGCCATCACAAGAGACGCACGTTTGAAGAAGGCTTTGCAATTGACGCAGCGAGTAGCGATGAGCCAGCCTGGATCATTGAACACGCGCAGAAGCAAAGAAAGCAAGAAGCACTTCGTCGTAGACAGGAGCTCAATGATCGGATTGCTAAGATCAAGGCGAAGGAGAAGCGTACCAAAGCGCGTTACGAGAACGGAGAGCCAAGCTCTAAAAGACGAAAAGTCGCACCAGGCGAGGCTGACGGGGACGATGGCGAGGCGCAATTTGCCTTAGATGACTACGAAAGCGACACAGAGTCGAATAAGCGAGCGTTAACCGGCACATTTAACGATTCTGGGCTTTCGACGGAGACCCAAGCGCTTATGGAAAAGCTTGGATTCGCTGTCGGAGAGTCGAGGGACGAAGGAGAAGTGCCGGACGAGACAAAGATCTTCTTTTGCTCCCGCACACACTCGCAGTTGACGCAGTTCGCCAACGAACTAGGACGAGTGAAAATTCCCCCGGCAATCACCCCGGAGTCTCACGTTGATGACTCTTATGAGGATGACCTTGTAGAAGATGTGAAACACCTTACTCTTGGCTCAAGAAAGAACCTCTGCATCAATAGCAAGGTCAACCGGCTCGGAAGCGCTACTGCGATCAACGAGCGGTGTCTAGAGCTGCAGCAAAGTACTAGTGCTGAGGGCCGCTGTCCGCATATGGCAACAAAGGAAAATGAGCTTTTGATAGCCGAGTTCAGAGACCATGCGCTTGCCAAGATCAGGGACATCGAGGATCTAGGCTCGCTAGGTAAGAAGCTGGGTGTATGTCCCTACTACGCTTCTCGACCAGCGACAAAGTATTGCGAGGTGAGCATTGCATCTTTAAGGCTGTCTACTATTGGTTTGCTGATTCTCGCAGATTGTGACCTTACCATATCCGCTCCTTCTCCAACGAACAGCTCGTGAAGCGCTTGGACTTTCACTCAAAGACCATGTGATCATCATTGACGAAGCTCACAATCTTATGGATGCTATAGCTGGCATCTACTCCGTCTCTGTGACCCTTGAGCAGGTGCAGCAGTCGCGTGCGCAGCTCGCTGTCTACCTTCAAAAGTTTCGCAACAAGCTGAAGGGCAAGAATCGCGTTTACGTTGCTCAAACTGTGCGGATACTCGATTCGATTATCGGCTATCTACAATCCATCGATGGCACTGCAAAAGTAGCTGACGGTCTGGTTGACATGGCATCAATCATGTCTGGCAAAGGCGTTGACCAAATCAATATCTTCAAGCTAAACACGTACCTGCAGGAGAGCAGGCTCGCACGAAAGGTTGATGGGTACACCGCATACTCTTCGCAAGTATCAGCTGAAAATGGCAGTAATAACCCAAAAAGCGCGACTAAGCAAGGTCCGAGACACACTGTTCCTGTGTTGATGCACGTCCAGGCGTTTCTGCTCTCACTAATGAATCCATCCGCGGAAGGCCGCTTCTTCTATTCGAAAGAAGATGGCTCTAGCATCACGTTAAGATATATGCTTTTAGACCCGACGTTTCATTTCAGAGACATCGTAGAGGATGCGAGAGCAGTCGTGCTGGCGGGCGGTACGATGTCCCCGATGAGCGACTATGAGCAACATCTACTTTCATACCTAAGTCCTTCAAAAATCACCACGCTATCTTGCGGTCATGTCATTCCGACTTCCAACCTTCTCGCCGTACCCGTTGTTAAGACATCGAGCGCCGTAGACTTCGACTTCACGTTCGAGAGCCGCAACAAAGAGAAGACGATAACGGATCTCGGCCTTGGTATGCTCACGTTCGCCCAGCATATTCCGGACGGCCTCGTAGTGTTCTTTCCCAGCTACGCTTACCTTGATACCTGTATCGCAGCCTGGAAACGTCTCTCTCCACCTTCTTCAAATTTGACTTTCTGGGATAGCTTTACCCAAACGAAGCCCGTCTTTCTCGAACAGCGCAGCCAACAGTTGCCGTCTGGCCAAGCCTCATCATCAAAAGAAGCAGCCGTAGACTCTGTCCTTATGGCTTACAGCGCCGCCGTCGCAAGCGGAAATGGCCGTGGCGCCCTCCTATTTGCTGTAATCGGCGGCACGCTTTCTGAAGGCATAAACTTCAGCGACGCGCTCGGTCGCGGCGTGGTTGTCGTTGGCCTGCCGTTTCCCAACCCCCATTCTGCGGAGTGGAAGGCGAAGATGCAGTACATTTCGTCCAAGGAAGCACAGAATGGAGGAGACGGCAAAGCAGCAGCGAGAGAGTACTACGAGAATGCGTGTATGCGCGCTGTGAACCAGTGTGTTGGGCGAGCCATTAGGCATAAAGGAGACTATGCGGCGATTTTGATGTTGGATCGCCGGTATGGGAGTAAGCGCATTCAAGATAAACTGCCAAAATGGATCAGAGGAAGTCTGGTCGATGGAGCGGGTGTCCAGGAGGTTGGAGGGAGGTTGACAAGGTTCTTCGCTGGGAAGAAGTGATGAAATCGCATCGGCGGGCGGAGGATTATCTATGCAGCTGTCACTCAGACTAGTCGCCTCAACGATAGAGCGGAAATACTATCTTACTACACACGCATCTTTCAGTCTACTTGCAAAACACTCGAATAGTCGTTGTGGCTGGTGCATGTGGCGCTATTCAGGTCCAGATTCGGCTTAGACCGAAGCGGACACGGTCTCACCTCCGTGAACGTGCATCGTGTCTTCAATCCTTTCACAGCCCCTGTCTCTCAATCGCTCGGGGTCACCGGAATGCTGACACCTTTCTTTGATGAGCTTGTGTTATTCGAGACGCGGCAGATGCAATGAGTTACGCACAGCCCATACAAATAAGCTACCATATCTCCTCTTCGGCTCTAGACAGGGGTAACGGACGAGGAAGAGGCGAATTCAGCGACATAGTTGCACTTAGTATCCAGTGTGTGTGTGAGGGATCCTTGGCTAAGAAATGCCTTCAGCATGGCGTTCGCGCCAGAGTGAAGAAAGAGGTGTATACACAACCGTTGCGCAGACCGAGGGATCTTCC
The DNA here is from genome assembly GCF_010015615.1 of Cucurbitaria berberidis CBS 394.84. Lineage (NCBI taxonomy): Eukaryota > Fungi > Ascomycota > Dothideomycetes > Pleosporales > Cucurbitariaceae > Cucurbitaria > Cucurbitaria berberidis. The sequence continues at coordinate 3,349,839 of NW_024468936.1, read as the reverse complement.
GCCGGCCTGACAGCGCATGGCAAAGAGGTGTTATTAGTGAATAACGACGACGAGCAAGAAGAAGCGAAAGACCTAGACGTTCCAGTCTACATCGGCTCTGTTCCCACGCCAGAAGATCTCCTCTTCCTACCGCGCGTAGCGGACACAGTCCCTTACGGCGCGTTCCTCGTCGCCATCGTCGAACTCTGCGAGCGCTTCGCTTACTATGGCCTTTCGGGGCCGTTTCAGAATTACATCGCCAACGCCCACGACGATGCGAATGGGCTTCCTGGCGCGCTTGGACTGAAGCAGGCGCGTGCGACTGCGATGACGAATTTCTTCCAGTTCTGGTGCTATGTCACGCCTATCCTGGGCGCAGTGGTGGCGGACCAGTATCTGGGGAAGTACGCGACGATTAAGTGGTTTAGTGTTGTGTACATGGTTGGCATAGCGATTCTGTTTGTCACGAGCTTGCCTTGGAGTATTGAACGGGGAGCAGCGTTTCCTGGGCTCATTGTCGCAATGGTGGTTATTGGGTTGGGTACTGGTGGAATTAAGAGCAATGTTTCGCCGTTGGTTGCTGAGCAGGTGCGGTCTACGAAGCCCTTTGTCAAGACACTGCGCAGCGGGAAGCAGGTCATTGTTGATCCGGAAGTTACAGTACAGAGAGTCTACATGGTGTTCTACATGTGCATCAATCTGGGCTCGATATCAGCCATTGCGACGACAATGCTGGAGCTGCATGTTGGATTTTGGAGCGCATATCTACTGCCGCTGCTCATGTTCTGCGTTGGCTATGTAGTGTTGGTGACTGGGAAGAAGAGATATGTGATCAAGCCGCCACAGGGCGGCGTCATTGGAAATTGCTTTCGTGCACTCTGGATTGCAGCGAGGAGTGGAGGAGATTTGGATAAAGCTAAGCCTTCCTCACAAGAACATGGAATTGGGAAGTCTAAAGTAACCTGGGACGATGCATTCATTGAAGAACTGAAGACTGCACTAGTGGCGTGCAAGGTCTTCCTCTTTTTCCCAATGTATTGGGTTACGTTCTCGCAGATGATGAATAATTTCGTCTCGCAAGGTATTCTCACCCGCATTCGCGCTGTTGTTTCTTGCTGACACATCCTCTTAGCCGGCCAAATGCAACTCCACTCTCTCCCAAACGACATTCTCCCTAACCTTGACCCTATCACCATCATCCTTCTTATCCCAATCATGGACCGGCTGATATACCCTTTCATCCGGACGCGCCTCCACTTCGCCTTCACGCCTATTACTCGCATCACACTTGGCTTTCTCTTCGCTGCGCTCGCCATGCTTTACGCTGGCATCTTGCAAACAGTCATATACGCCGCACCACCGTGCTATTCGCATCCGTTGAAATGCGCCGCTGGCATGATCGAGGGTGGCGGCGGTAGATACAAGCCGAACGAATTACATGTGGCGTGGCAAGCGCCAGCATACATATTAGTCGCATTGAGCGAAATCCTAGCCAGCATTACTGGCCTAGAATTGGCGTATGCCAAGGCGCCCGCCAACATGAAGAGCTTCATTATGAGTCTTTTCCTACTTACATCGGCGGGTGGTAGTGCTCTCGGTATACTGTTAGCGCCGCTTGCGAAGGATCCGCATCAACAGTGGCTATATTTCGGATTGGCGATTGCTACTACCGGGACGGGATGCATTTTCTGGCGCATGTTCAAGGACGTTGATTATGGGCCCGGGAAGGCTGTGCAGAGTGCGGAAGAGGAGTACGAGTTGGTGGAGAGAAGTAGTGCGGATGATGATGGGTACTACAGCGGCAATGAAAATGATGACAGAGCGTCACGAGTTGTTTGAGAACAAAGGAAGAGAAGGAAATGAGAATCGCCGTTGACACTGATCATGATAGAGCGGTAAAGACCCACGCGGGATAAAGAACTCGCAAATCATTATACAAATCGTTTAGGAAGAACTCGGCGATACTATAGCATCTTACTACCAGAAAGTCATTAGTATGTGCTCCTACTCCAGAGTATCATCCTCATGGAACACCAGCGCTCTGACTTCAATACTCTCCCGTCCCTCCTTGTCCTCTGTGCCCGGAACATGGAATGCTGTATGCGGCACGCGCCTCGCCCTCCCATCGAGCTTGGAATCAAAGCACTTGATAAGCAAAACCTCATCAGGCGTCAACCCAGATTTATAGAACCACCTGAAAATGCATGTTAGCCACCATTTTCTTCGACGTACAGGCTCTTCAACTCACCGATGCCCAGCATCATGCTTAACAGCATACGTCTCACCCCTCCGATTCGGATAAATCAACTCAGTAACAACTAAACTGCCATCATCTACACTACTCGCCTCAGCGACCGCCAACGGATCGCGCTGCACCGTCTTAATCGGACGCCACACGTTGATGATTTGCACGCGGCCTTTGAGGATCTTCTCCGCGTCTTCAGGTAAGTGGTGAGGCACGCGCGACAGAGCTGCTGAGTAAGATTGATCAATGTGTACGCGTTGCACCGGCCCGCGTAGGTTGCGGCCTGCAGCTGCGAGGCCAGGGGGCTGGCGCCGGATCGTGTGGTCGAAGATGAAGACGCGGGATGCGCCCGTACTAGGTTAGGCGTCAGTCTCGTATCTTACATTTGGAGATCACGGGTGTATAATAAGTATGAATACGTACACGTCTTTCAGCAGCTGCTCAGTCTCAGCATAGTATCCGCTCTTAATCTTCTCGTCATCTAGAAAGTCCTTCTCTTGCGCACTGTTTCGGTGGAATTGGAAGCCATTGCCATCGAGGGTATACTTGTTTTCGCTGCCTCGTACGTCGCGGATAGTTGCTGGGTGGACTTCAAAGGGGCGGTCATACGTCTCTGGTCGATCCGTGTAGGTTGGCTGTGGCGGCGAGCCGTCGGCATTGGGCTTATAATAGTGCAGCACTGAGTGGACGTCTTGGGGGCCAGAGGTGGTGGAGGGGGCGGTTGATTGGAGTGTTTGGGGAGTGTGGGTTGGTGTTGAGGAAGGAGGGATAACTGCTGCGGTCGCCATACTGAATAGTCAAGTATAGTTTTATCTTGATAGTTAATGCGAAGATATGATTTTGATTGTAGATTATTCCAGTGGTCCCTCCGATTTCTTATACCCGCGTTATGTGAGGTTGATGTTTCACGCGGGATATGTCAGCTATCTAGCTTCCCCGCAGCACGCAATATGGTGAGAACACTGGGTGATTGGATTTGAAATGTTGCCGAGGACGTTGAAGCATCCGTAGATCGTCCGCTGGATTACAGCACAGGAGGATGCGGTTCCAATTGGCTGAAGCTATTATATGCTGATAAACCGAAGGGCGCATGTCTTATCCTAAATGCACATACGAGGTCACGTCACTTGGTGAATTACTCAACACCGTATTTACACGATCAACGTGTGCATTTCTGACATGTTTAGCGTGTTGAAACGCGTCTAGTCTAAATCTCAACGTGAACAAGCGAGGTAACCGTTGTCCCGTCGTCAAGGACGCTTGTTTCCTCTTCCACCCGGTAGCCTTTCCACCGCGGAATGAGCTTGATCCAAACGTACCAGTACAAAAATCCAAAGATGATCACCGAGATGCCGACAACTGCATACGTTGCATACCAGAGCTCACCCTTCTTCCGCCCGCCCTTCGGCGGGAAGAAAGGAGCAGCCAAAAGTGATACACTCAAGACGACACGGAGGACGACAGCGGCCCTCCACGCTCTGAATGGCCGTTTCAGATCTGGTCTCTTATATCTCAGCCACAGCAGTCCAGCGGACGTCGCTAGTGCAAACACTTGACCAGGATAACCCTCTACTTCTAGTATAAAGGAGTATACTTCGCTGGACGGTGGAAGTGCGATGACAAGGAGCGAAGGTATATAGTGCACTATTAGTCCCCCGAGAGGTGCGTTGAAGGGGTGTGAGGATGCGAGGATCTTGGAATAGGGGAGGAAACCCTGGCGGGCGATTTCCTGGTTAAGACGCGCCTGATTGCAGTTAGAATAGCCACCGCCCAAGTCTAGGATTTGCAGAAACATACTAAGGCGAATGTGACGACCATAACATTCCCAGCTCCTGACAATGCCACAGCAAGCGGCAATAACGTCTTTCCTACCCGCGCCCCGAAGACCTTCTCGAAGAACAGCGCCGCAATGAGCTCTCCACTATCCTTGACCTCGTCTAGAGGGACAACGGTGAAGTACGCGACGTTGATCAGCAAGTACAGAATACATGCCGTTACGAGTGCGGTGATGGAAACCGACTTGAGCGTCCGCACCGGGTTTCGCACTTCATTCAGAACGTTGTTGACGTTGTTCAAGCCGGCGAATGAATAGAATACTTTGAACAGAGATGTTGAAATAATGCCCCAGCTCCAGTCTGTGTCCTTCCACAGGTCTGGTCCGGTTGGAAAGTGACTTCTCTTCCCGTCGGGTCCTTGAGGTCGAAGGGCGACGGCGAAAAGGCCAGCAAAGATCATGAAAACAACAAGCCCAACCTTGATCCATCCAAGGAAGTTCTGGATCCTGATACCAGCCGTCCTGAAGCAACCATGTATAATCGTGATCACAGTAAGCAACCCTACAGCCAGGCTCTTCCGCAAGAAATCTGTAGCCTCGATATCGAACGCGTAGAGCGTATACTGCGCGAAAACGATGCAGTTACTTGCTGTAAAGCCTAGCAGCACAGCCTGTGTCGCAACCATTGTGCTCGCTAGGAACCGCGGTTTCCGATACGTGAACTCCAGATAGACCTTCTCGCCGCCCGAACGAGGTAGCATACAACCATACTCTAATCCCACTGCGAGTCCGCAGGCTGCGATGATAGCTCCAACGACCCATAGTGTGAGCGAGAGACCAACGCTTCCGACCGACTTCACAATGACGCCTGGTGTTGCGAATATGCCGCTTCCGATGACACGCGAGATGACGAGGATGTAGGCACTGGGCCAGTTTATGGTCCGCCCGAGGGTTGATGTTTCTGGGAGCACATCGTCTTCGATGGAGCGCGTTGTCCCTTCGCCGACGGTGGTACTGGACTCATCGCCGGAAACAAAGGTCTTATTGCTGTCTGTCGGCGAAGCGGATCGCGACAACAAGGGTTCCTGTTCGTCTGGAGGCATGTTCAAGGTGCAAGTGTTGTTGCTACGTCGTTGTTGCCGTGCATTTGGCTCAAGTGCCACGGGATGATGCTGCATTCCATGATGCGAGTCGGTGCAACGTGTATTCCGAGGCAAGGCATACAATTGTCAGCAGAAGGCATCATCTGCGTCAAATATGTCGCAGGTTCAGGGTATAGATAGTGATGTCGCGTCGTGTCAACAACCGCGTCTTGATTGGTGTTTGGCGTGTTGTGTGACGCGCACGTCATCGTTAGCGGAGTTGACGCGAGCTTGCGGGTGATCCCCCATGCCAACACACGGCTATCTAAAGATAGTTCTTCACAAGCTTTAGCCTCGAGGTTTCTCAAGGGCTTTTAGGCACCCTCTCGAACGAATATATCTGCTTCAATTCTAACACAACCCCAGGACCACTCTGAAAGATCTAAACCTGCGCAGTTCTGCTCAGGCAAGCACCTAATCTGAGGCACCATCGTAAAAATAGTCCTATCGGCAACTCGTACACAACTCCCTATACGCTTCGATATCGCCATTAGTCTGTCCATCTGACTCTCGTGCAAGGCAAGAGCTGCTGTTCCAGGATTCCTAAGCGCTTTTCAGATAGGTATAATGGGCCAAGTTCAATAGTCTCTGACAAAAAAGCATGCAGCAACAGTTCAAAGTTGAAGTTGGAGGTTTCGGATCCTCGCTAGTGATAAGGTAAGGCCGACACGAAGAAAATGAAGGGCCGTTAGGAGGGCGAGGGGAGAGTGAAAAGATGCAGAAAATGCGTATTTTGCGAGATGGGAAAGATCTAAAGCACTTGGTAGGTACAATGCTGTAAGTGGTAGAAGAGGGCGGGAGGCGCACATCATACTATACACCCTAGTTCTCGGTTCCAAGCGAGTAGGTAAGGCACGGGACTGGGCACGGCAGCGACCCGCATTCCTCCCTAACCCAGAAAGGCTTCAAGGGATATAGTAGTTCCACCATGCCGGGGACCCATATGTTAAGAACACATCTTTCTGTACTCAAGTATCTTTCTTCGCCTCTTTATCCTCAACCATTACAACGTCATTGCCATCCTCTTCATGTCCTACTTTCTCCTTCACAGTCGCCAAGTCTGCAACGATAACCTCATCACCAAAGATATTGGCTATCTCTTCGAGCGTTTTGCCCTTTGTCTCCGGGAAAATGAAGAATACGACCACAGCACCGACAAGGTTGGTGCAGATAAACAGCGAGTAATACTTGTATCCGACCTCAGTAAACGCGATAGGCGAGACTTGGTTGAATACAATGTTGATGAGGACGTTGGAGATGACTGAGATGGAGGAACCCTTTGCGCGGATAGCCATCGTCATAATCTCCGGAACGTAGATGTAGTGGATCGAGTTATAGCCAAGAGAATAGCTTTGAGAGATTAGCACGTGGTCTATGAAAGTAGTGATATGAATACTCACATAATGGAAAAGCAGAAAATAAAGGCGATGGTGACGCCCTTTGCAACCGTGTTGCTAGACTTTCCATAAGCGCCGCTAAGGCCCATGACGAGAACCATATCGAGAGACATGATGAGGCCAGTAATCCAGAGGGTCTTCTTGCGACCCCACGTATCGACGTATCTAAGGCAGATTACGTTGGCAATTGGGCCTACAAGGCCGTATACACCAGCCAAGAGTGTAACCATATGGCCAGTCTGACCCAGCCCTTTGTACAGATCGGTCTGATAGTAGTTGATAACATTGACACCTGAAAGCTGCGTGAACGCCTGAACGAGCACGGCAAGCAGGATTCTCTTCCTGTTGCTCTTGGTGGCGAAGCAGTCCTTCCAGCCTGTAGCTTGTTGGCTCTTCTCAAAGCGCAGTTGGTCGCGCATTTGAGTGAATTCAGCTCGAAAGAATGTGTCATCACCAGTATTTCCGTGGAGTCGCTTGATGACCGCATAAGCTTCATCGTCACGCTCTTGTTCGAGAAGCCAGCGAGGAGAGAATGGGAGCCAGAAGACGCCGAGAAGAACGATGATAGCAGGAAGGCACTGGAATGCTAGAGGGAAACGCCACTGGAATTGCCCGTGTGAGTAGGAGCACCCGAAGCCGACCCAGTTGGCGCAAGCGAACCCGATACCGACGAACTGTGCATGGAGGCCGGATATCATACCCCGTTTGTGCGGAGGAGCAATCTCTGAATTGTAGATGGGGATGGTCATATCTCGAAAAGTCAGTGCACGAGCGGTTTTTGGAACTCTGGTACTACTGACTCATTATGCCGACTGCAAAACCACCGATGATACGTCCAGCTATGAGCATGCCAATGTTGATGGACGCGGCTTGAATGATACCAGCGATGAGCGCGACGATGGCTCCAATCATGATGGTCCTTTTACGGCCGAAATAATCGGCAGACCACCCTGCGAAGAAGACTCCAAATACAGAGCCGGCTCCAAACGTGCTGACAAGAGCGCCTTTGAGGGAAGGGGTGAAAGGGTCGAAGTACTCGATAAATGCCTTCTGTGCGATGGTTGTTGAGACGATGCCAGAGTCGATGCCGTACAACAGAGAGCCAACCGCTGCAAACAGGCCACAACCCCAAGTGTACCCATTCACACGCGGCTTGATCGAAGTCGCCATAGCACTGTGGTCGTTGATGACGATGATAAGACGACGTCTAAGGAACAAAGCAATAGAGTGATATGCCAAAGTAGCGTTGCATGGTATGTCCCCGCTATTTATATATTGACCCCCATGGAGATCCCCAGACTACACCGAATCCCTGGAACTAGCTGTCGCAACCGTATGCTTGGAAAAGTTTGCGCGATCGGAAGCCGGCATGAGTCGTGGTGTGCTCTGAGTGAGGCCTAGGGCTCGGTACTTGTACCGAATGTCGTGCACATGATCGGCAGAGAGTCGCATTTAACCAGTTTATCCAGGAGCTGATTTCAGTTCTGATTGGCTATGAAAATTGTTTAGAAGACGAGTTGAGCAAGCGGTTTAAAAAGTCGGGGGATCAGGAGCGGAGTTGCACGCCTTAAATACGAGATGCTTGGCGGAATACTCCACGTTGGAGGCCTGCTTGCGCCTTTAACCGGCCACCTCACGTGTATCTGGGGACTTTATCCGGTTACCGAACATCACCCTTCAGCGCTAAGTCGTTATTGGAGGTCATACGATCCGCTTCAACTCATGATATCGCTTTCGATTGGACCTGGCCAGCTCCTTCTGACTCGATGAGGCCCACATGCGACTGCGAAAATACGAAGACATCTGAAGCTGCACCTCAACCGGTGGTAAGCTGTCTGGTTCGTCTCCACTGATAGGGATCGTTCGGGATCCACCATGGGGAATCGTCGGAAATCTTAAGGCTCTCTATAAGATATGAGGGATTCCAGAGTTGCTATCGTGAACGTCACACGCCCGGATATCAATCGACATGGTGAAGTTCTCTCATGGCTGTTGGCATCCTGCGCCTGACACACTCATTGACTGGGCAGTGGAGACGGTAAAAGCCCAGGCGAGGGAGGATTCGTTGCATTTTGTTACAGTAGGTGTCCAAAATCTCATATACAGGATGCTATCTAACTAATTCACCCCAGGCATCTAAACCCATCAACTTCAGAGGTGATACTCTGAACAACCCAACCTTGACACATCACGTTAGCTCTCCTATCGACAATGTCATCTACCTGTCATCAACGCACTGGAGACAGCAGAAGAGCGTAACCCAAGCGCCAAACTTCGAGTTGTTCCCCAACGGCCAAGAAAAGCATGCAGCTCCCATCACAACGTCCAAGGATGACGAAAGCTTAACATTCAGTGTTGGTGATCTATCGGCCACGGTCAATACGCAGCCCAAAGCATTCGATCTCGTATTCCGCCACAGGAAGAAGCAGCTTACTAAACTTGGATGGAGATCAATAGGCTATGTCAAGGAGGGCACCACGGCTTTGCATCCCAAAGCTAATTACACAGACCCAAACAAGGGCAAGAGATGGGTAACGTATCAGCTGCAGCTAGGCGTTGGAGAAAAGGTGTATGGTTTAGGGGAGCGCTTTGGACCGTTTGCCAAGAACGGACAGGTAAGAAGATGCCATGAGAATGGTCAAGTACATCGCTCACGAGAATTAGACAATCGAGATGTGGAACGATGATGGTGGTACCGGTTCTGAACTCACGTACAAGAACATTCCCTTCTTCATCACATCCGCTGGTTACGGCGTCTTCATTCCCACCTCAAGCTTTGTGTCGCTCGAGATCCAATCCGAGCGCACAACCAGAGTTAACATCGCCGTTCCTGGAGAATCTCTCTCCATATATCTTATCCATGGTTCATCTCCGAAAGACATACTCTCCTCTTACAGCAAGATCACTGGTGCTCCCGCCCTCCCACCAGCATGGACTTTCGGTCTCTGGCTGAGCACATCCTTCACCACCAACTACGATGAAAATACTGTCACTTCCTTTCTCGATGGTATGAAGGAGCGCGACATCCCCGTAAGCGTTTTTCACTTCGACTGTTTCTGGATGCCGGGCTTCGAATGGTGCGATTACGAGTTTGACAAGGACTACTTCCCTGACGCCAAGGGCCAGCTGCAGCGCATGAAAGACAAGGGTGTCCGTATTTGCGTTTGGATCAACCCGTACATTGCACAGGAGAGCTCTATCTTTGACGAGGCAGCCGAGAAGGGCTACTTCATCAAGCGTGGCGACGGTAGTGTGTGGCAGTACGACTTCTGGCAAGCCGGCATGGGTTTTATCGACTTCACCAACCCAGACGCTTGCAAATGGTATCAAGAAAAGCTGCAAAAGCTCGTGGATATCGGCGTCGACTCTTTCAAGACTGATTTCGGTGAGCGCATTCCTACCGGTGACACGGTCTACTTTGACGGCTCGGATCCTGCGAAAATGCATAACTATTACGCATACTTGTATAACAAGGTCACATTCGAGGTATTAGAAAAGAACTACGGGAAGAACAATGCGGCGTTGTTTGCACGATCGGCGACAGCAGGCTGCCAACAATTCCCAGTACACTGGGGAGGCGATCCGTATTCCACCTTTGAAGCTATGGCTGAGACCCTTCGCGGTGGTCTGTCACTAGCGCTCAGTGGATTTGGGTACTGGGCGCATGATATTGGTGGATTTGAAGGAAAGCCCGACCCGGCGCTGTTCAAGCGATGGATCGCTTTTGGATTGTTTTCCTCGCACTCGAGGTTGCATGGTAGTGCATCATTCCGAGTACGTAACCCAGACCTCTTTGCCTTCAAAATTGTTCGCTAACCTCAACTAGGTGCCATGGCTGATCGATGAGACGGAAGAAGCATCCAAGGTGCTCAAGCACTTCGTCTCGATCAAGCACCAACTCATGCCCTACCTATACTCCCAGGCTATCACCACTCACCATACCGGCATCCCTATGCTTCGCGCCATGTTCCTCGAATATCCTTCGGATCCGGCGGTATGGCATCTCGACCAGCAGTACATGCTGGGCGACAGCCTTCTCGTTGCGCCTGTTTTCAGTGAGGATGACACTGTCACTTACTACCTTCCTAAGGGCGAATGGTACGGCATCTTGGACCAGAAGCTCCGCAAAGGTCCCGGCTACGTGACAGAGACGTTTGACTTCTTTACTCTGCCCGTGCTGCTCAAGCCGGGTGGTGCTGTAGCGATGGGCAAAGGGGGTGAGAAGGTAGAGTATGACTGGGCAGATGGCTTCAAGGTGTTGGTAAACATCGAAGAGGGCATGGATGCCACGGTGGACATACCGAATCACGAGACTTTGGGTGAGAGTGTGTTGTCATTGAGAATCAAGGCCAGCGGATCGGAGGCTTCCGTCGACGTTATTGAGGGCAAGTCGAACAGCACATGGGAGCTCGTCGTCGTCAATAGCAAGGTAAATAGTGCTAATGGCGGTGAAGTCTCCAGTGAGGGTGTTGTTTCGGTTGCCCCAGGAGCTTCAAAGGTTGTTATTACGTTGTTGTAAGCATATTGTTGTAGAGAAATATGATTAGCCTGCATGCCTCTATTTTTTCAAGTTGAAGCTGAGGATTTCGCATGCGATGAAAAGCGAGCTTGGCACTCGAAAGAGGTATAGGTACGGCGGGACGAGCCTCTAACTCACTCGGCGGGGCTTGAGTATGCCAAAAATAGTGCTTGAATATGGCCGAAACTAGGATAAATTGCGTAGTTTCGGTAAAATACTTTTTTTTTGGCTTAATCTGCCAACTCCAATCCTCACCACATTCCAAGTTCCTCTCTAGTTGTGAGTGAGTTCTCAGTGCCATGATTGAGAGTGTCAAAGAAGGCATAATCCACGCCCTGTAACGCCCAGTCAGCTGTGCCTGCTATCGGCTCAGGGAACAGTAAGCTTTGGACGTCGAAAGGGTCTTCCATCAAAGCTAGAAAGTCTTTATCTGTTGCTATTGCCCTTGCTTGCGACTCAATTCTGATATTCCCCAAAGATGGCACACTGATGGTGATACTCATCTTATCACCATCCTCTGTCGTATTGTCGCCCTTTGAAACTGCCTGATCACCAAGATCGAAGGACATACTAGCATTGTAGGAGTCGCCGTTTGCAGCGGCAACTTCGATATCAAGCAATCGCTGCAGCATGCTAGCAATTCTGCTTGCTATGGGATCGCTATCGGTCCGAGTCATCTCTTCCATGATCTGGAGTATACGTTCCAGTAGACCACGATCGCCGAGGCGCTGGTGGGCGAGAAATGAAAGGGCGCTTATTGCGTTGTCCAAGCTGTTTCTAAGCTGGCGGGATGCATCGATATGGGCGAGACATAAAGTTGTGCTTGCAATGAAGACAATAAAATCGACACCGCGACAGTAAGCAGCGATAATGTCCAACCCGCGGAAAGCCACGAAGCGTGAGAGTATCTCTCGACTAGCATTCACAGCAGTAATCTTGCTATAATCGTATTTCCTGTCCCCGGAGGATTGCAGCAAGTACGGTAGGTGCAGCTGTACGAGTAGGTGAAAGTGCGTAAACTGAGTCATAATGCGGAACGTCTCGCTAAATGCGTTTGCGTCAAAACCGGAAAGAGACGCCACATTAGGAAATAGCCACCACTTGGCTGGCATCGAGGCGGCAGCATCCTGAAGTTGCTTATCTATTTCGTGTGTAGCTTTAAGGTTGAGCAAGTCTTGGCTGTTTCGCTGGATAATGAGCCCTCCGACTGCTGCCTCGATTCGCTCCATGCGATCCATCGGCGCACAGCCCTTCAGAGCTTGCGGAGTAGCAAATGGACTTTCTTGAGAGCCCTGCGGTAAGCCGAGAGTAAGCGAGAGGTAGCGGTCTGACATGACCAGACGAGTCCACATGTACTCTGGGTTGACACGTTCTCGGGTCTGGACGTCAAGCAAAGTGGGCGACGGGAGTTTGCCTAGTGGTAGCCCAATCATTTGTGCCATGCCCATGGCCCGTCGGTTTGTAAGCCACGCCTGACGAAGCTTGCCACCGTTGTTTCGATACATGCTTTCGATCATAATGCATTCAATGCCCTCGATCGAAGCAACGAGGTCGTCGTTGCTAGTAACCAGTCTGCTTGATGTCTCGACCATGTGAGACATGACTTCACGGTAGTTTGGGCATGTTTCACTAAGGAATTTCCCGGACTCTGGCGGAATGCCTTGCAAGAAGGAACCTAGTAGTAAGAGTTTACGGGCTAGCAAAACCGGATGAGACCCTGGTGGAGGCAGCTGTAGCATTTCGCGTGGTGAAGCCGTATCGTTGCTCAGGAGACTCGAGTATGGTAAGCATACCGTACCGTGGAAAAGCATTGGGGTTCCGACAGTGATGCTTGTCATCAAATCCAGCTCACGCTGAGTCGGCCAAGCAGCAAGAAGGGCGCCACACAATTCATCGTGGCTACTATTGGCATGATAAAGCAAGTCTAAGTTTGGTCGGGTACTAGGGGTTAGTAAATCGGGAGAGGCAGTTGCCGCGTGACGTGAGTTGTTGCTGATGCTACACTTTTCTGTCGTGAGCTACGATAAATACGTAAAGGCTCCGCGTTCGGCTGGCTTACCATCTTCGGTACTTTTGCATTTTGCGGCTGATGGGTCACCAAACCCGGCGAATTAGTCTTAGCTTGCTTAGCTAGTTGTTCGACCAACGCTTCTTCTAGGTTTAGGCTGCCTGCCTTGCTGTCGTCCACCTCCCTCTCGAGATAATCCATTTCCTGGCCGATACACAAAGTTTGCCGGCTCTTGCAGCCATCACAGCTAGTCTCAGTTGAGGCGACAAAAGTACACCTAACCTTCCGGCGCTTACACTCCCAGCAGCTCTTCGTGCCCCTACGGATTTTCCTTTTCTTGAGCCTCGGTGGGCTTTCTCCCTCTCTTTCGAAGCTCGGGTATCTCATTGGTAGGATTAATATAAAACAAAGGGAGACCAACACGCGCAACGAGACTGAAAGTGAAGCGAAACGCTCTACTGGTGGAGCCTAACGACTAGTAACGCTGAGCGGCATTGAAGATTGGCAGATTTCAGCTTCTGTTTGGAAAATGGGAAGCTGCGGTGGATTTTGGAAGACTGAACGCCGCGGTCGAGGTTGTTACGAAGGCTTACTAAGGTACCGGTAATGGTGAAGTCCCGTTCCGCCGCGGCGGACGAATGCGCACACCCCGCCATCAGCCTGAACCTCACCCGACGTGACAAGCATCGTTAAAAGTTGCAGTCTACGTAACTATATCCTTTTAGTAACAGAGACCCTATTCCAGCGCGTCCCAATATTACTACCATGCAACCCCGAGAGCAAGTAAACACGCAACTTTTTAACCGTAGACGCACATGTACACCGCTTAGCCGTAATAGTTCTATTCCCAGGGCTTAGGGAGAGAGGAGCCTTTACCACATCGAGCACTGGAATTGTTTTTCACATTGCCTAAGACTAGATGAGTAATAAACGTGCGATTTGAAGTAAATCTTGGGTTCCAGGATGAGAAGTTTCTCTTTTTAAGCATTGTAAACTATAATCTCAAGAATATCAAGATAGGCTAGCTTCTAGAGCTCTATAATTCACAGGCTTCGTTTCAGTGAGTTGGTAGTTCTCACCAAGTAGTCTGCCCAGATCCTTGAAGTTTTTGTACTCGACGTCGTGTGAAAGAAAGGTCTCTTGCTTCGGGCACAAGAACGACAATGCCAAGCACCGCGGAGGAGCGTTCAAACCCGCATATCTCACTATCTCTCCTAGCGCAAAGGTTTTATTAGAGGTTAGTGCTTGTAAGCCCTTATATAAGTGCTAGATTTCCTTTCTCATGGAACCGTCAAGTGCCCGTGCTTTTAGCGTTTATCTTAAAAAACCTCCTCCTCTAGGTCACGACAACACAGCATCGACTCTTCCTATCGCCGCCATGGAAGAAGGACCATCACGTAAAGCTTCCTTGCGGGAGGATAAAACCTTCACATCTTTTCCTTCGGAGACCATTGCCAGCGTCTCGGAACACCAGAATCCTGCTGCTACAGAGAAGAACACGTACTTGGACGGAATCAAGCTCGTTGTGATTATGTTGTCGCTCTGCTCGTGCAACTTTCTAGTAGCACTAGACACTACGATAATTGCCACGGCTATTCCAGTCATTTCAGAACGTTTCCATGCACTTCAGGACGTCGGTTGGTATGTCTCCGCCTACTTTCTCACCAACTGCGCTTTTCAGTTGCTGTATGGGAAGCTATATACTCTTTACCCGGTTAAATGGATCTACTTTGGCGCCGTGGCCATCTTTGAGGTCGGATCCCTAATCTGCGCGGTTGCTCCAAACAGCCCGGTTTTCATATTTGGCCGCGCTGTAGCTGGCGTTGGTGCTGCAGGAACGTTTTCCGGCTGTACGTTATCGGTTCTACATCATTTTGCAATATAGTAATGATAGTTTAGCGCTCATCGCGATCATATACGTGGTCCAACCGGAAAGGCGAGCAGCATACTCGGGCATGATTGTGGGTATGTTTGGTATCGCCTCTGTCGCTGCGCCATTAATCGGTGGAGCCTTCACCTCTCGTGTTTCCTGGAGATGGTGCTTTTATATCAATCTACCAATTGGGGGAGTCACACTAGCAGCACTATTATTCTTCCTGCATACTCCAAAGCCACCTACACCGGTCGCCAACACCTCGACTTCCCTTTGGAGAAAGTTTGCGAAGTTCGATCCATTCGGGGCGACTTTCTTCCTGGCTTCGATAACTTGTCTCCTGCTTGCACTCCAATTGGG
Organism: Cucurbitaria berberidis CBS 394.84; assembly: GCF_010015615.1. Taxonomy (NCBI): domain Eukaryota; kingdom Fungi; phylum Ascomycota; class Dothideomycetes; order Pleosporales; family Cucurbitariaceae; genus Cucurbitaria; species Cucurbitaria berberidis. The sequence goes on along the minus strand of NW_024468936.1, from coordinate 3,334,542 downwards.
AGGAACTACATTCGCTTTCTCGAGCGGCCGGGTTATTGCCCTCTACGTCGTCTTTGGTCTCCTTCTCATCGCCTTCATGGCGCTTCAGTTCTTTGGTGGCGAAAATGCTACCATTCCCACAAGCGTTATAAAGCAGCGTTCTATGATCTTTGGCATGCTGTACATGTTTTTGGTTGGCTCGCACTTCCTTACTCTCGTCTACTTCCTTCCTATCTGGTTCCAAGGCGTCCGTGGAAGCTCCGCTCTACAATCGGGTATTCAAACACTGCCCATTCTGCTCGCGCAAACTCTTTTCGTGGTTCTGGGCGGTATCTTCGTCACCATGACAGGGTACTACATCCCCTTGATGTGGGCCTCCATAGTGCTGACTTCCATTGGTGCGGGCCTTCTTACAACCCTCGAAGTCAACTCTAGCTCAGCCAAATGGATCGGCTACCAAATTATCTACGGCATCGGAGGCGGGTTGGGATATCAACAAGGCATTACTGCCGCGCAAACCGTTCTCGGAAACACTGAGGTCGCCATCGGCACAGCTCTCATGGTATTCGTACAGAACCTGGGAGGCACGATCTTCATCTCGGCTGCCAATAATGTATTTTTCACACGCCTCATCAAAAGTTTGACTACCATGGCCCCGGATGTTAACATCGAAGCCATAACCTCCGCAGGTGCGACGGGTTTCAAGGACGTCGTTAAGCCTGAAGAGTATCCATTAGTCCTACACGCATACAACAGCGCTATTATTGACACGTTCAGGATAGGGCTTATTCTTGCTTGCTTGAGTTCGCTCGGAGCGGTGGGTATGGAGTGGAGGAGAGCTTCAAGAAAGGAGAAGCCGAAAAAAGAGAAGCAAGTCAAACCTAGTAACGTATAAGATTAACCCGGCTGTTTGTGCTGGCTTGTTCGCTTTTCACTTTCCCTAGTTGTTGAGATCCTAAAGGTATCGAACATGATGAGATTGCTGTTCATCTGGAATTTCTTCCATTGCGGATATCAACAGACTTTTATATATTTCAAGTAGGATATAATTACGCTTGGAAGAATCAGCTCGATATCTTTTCTTCAATGATAGCTCTTGCTTTCTGTAAATCAGTGGAGATGTCATGATCCCAAAGCCAAGCCATCCTCGTTGTCGCATTACGCTCCAAGGCCTCTAAGTCATCACCTACACCTTCCCCTTCAAACTCCCACAACATCCCCGCTTCTCTGCTGGTCTTGACTAGCTTCTGGCTCCGTGGTCTTCTTACCGCGTCGTATGCGCGGAAAGCTTCTTCGAGATCGGTCTTGGACTTGCATTGTGAGAGTAGTTCGCTGAGAATGTAGACGTCCTCGATGCACATGCCCGCACCCGCGCCTTGGTGCGGTGTCGTGGCGTGCGCGGCGTCACCAACGAGACATATCAGAGGGCTGCTGCGATAGTAAATTGGTGCGGGGAGATGATTGAAGAGTGCCCAGATGTCAAAAGACTGCAGGTTCACCATGATGGAGCGCACCATAGGGCTCCAGTGCTTATAATCCTCGAGCATGTCTTCTCGGGATGTCTGGACTACCCAGTTGGGATCAGTCCAGGTGGGCCTCGAGGAGAAAGCTACGACTAGGAGATATTTAGTATGTATATGCGGGGGAAGGGGTCAGGGAGTGATGGTACCATTCAGAATCGTCCCGTTTGCAATCGGAAACGTAAGCACATGCCCATGATACCCAACGTACATCTGCGGCGTCTTTGGCTGATCTTCCCCCATGATCTCGATTGCCTTGGTCATTGGAATCAACCCCCGATAAACGTACTTCCCGGAGAACACAGCAGCCGTCGAGTCTGAGTTGCCAAGCACGAGCGACCGCGTGCGTGACTTGATTCCATCGCAGCCTAGCACTGCGCTATGCTGCGCGGTTGAGCCGTCGGCGAAGTGCAAGACTGCGTCACCTTGGGATAGATGTCAATCGCATATCTTTCGAGAGGATGTGGAAATATAGAAACCTACCTGAGCCATCCTCCGCTTCCGTGACATGAGCCAATTTCTTTCGAAATTGCGCAATGCCATCAGGAACTAATTTAACCAACTCATCCAAAAAGTGTGCCCGATGAATACCACCTCTTGGCCCCCTGTGTGCCGGGATAGTAAAAATCTCTTCGCCTAATCGCACCTTCTTATTCTCACCACTCTTTTCCAGCACAACACCATCCTTTTCGTCACCGACAATCTTCCTCTGATCCCCTACGCGCACCGTAAACCACTTTGGTGGGTCCGTCACGGTATTGCCTCGGGAGCATTTCTCAAATGCGGCGGCGATGCGCGGGTCAATAAGGCCCATTGTGCGCACCATGACAGGCTCGAATCCAACGCCAGCGCCGATCTCGCCGAATGCAGAAGCAGATTCATAGAGGGTGATAGGGATGGAAGGTGCATGCTTGAGGAGGGCGATGGTGAGGGTAAGGCCGGCAATGCCCCCGCCAATTATGGCGAGGGTGGGGGTTTTCTGTGCATGAGACGGAGTATCAGACATTTCTCTTTATAGAGTGTGTGGTAGTGAGTGGGAGGAACGGCTGAAGGCGGCGAGGAAGTTTGACTTTGAAGGGACCAAACGATCAAAGCTAGTACCCGTAAATCCAGGTTTGCGCTAAATATGTGTATGCGGCTGGAAGGCTATCCTGACAAGTGCAAACGCAAATGTACGTAGGTTCTAGCCCCGCGAGTGGGGCGGCGCGGGCGGCGCTTAGGACGCAACACTGGCATTCCGTGGTGTGATTACGGACAATCGCTGATTTCGTGCGTGAATATTCGCCCCTTCTTCGCTTGCGGAATACTGGTAAAAAAAGGACGCGTTAGTGTGAGTAGAATCTTCGAACGAGTCGTGGGACGTAGCAACGTGGTTGCCACTAGGCGACTCAAATGTGTGAGCTTGGACACAGTGATGCGAGTTTCGCACTGAAGCTTGCGTCGGCATGTTTAGCATGATTTGGATATTTTCTAGAAAATGTATGGGATAAGTGGCCGTTAATCATACATGCAACTTACGAGCACACAACGGCTCGATTTGCTATCATTTGAAGCCCTAACACTCCACTTCACTCCCTCACCACCTTGACATCCGTTGTGACTTTGATGCCCTGCATCGCTATATCTTCGCTTCCACTTGCACTTCCACTTCTGCTCCTGCTTGTCGTCGTAACATGCGCCGACGTTTTTGCGCCCTCGATGATGCGCTCCTGGCTCTCACTCGGACTGATCGACGCATACGTATCAGGCCTACCCCTCCCTCCAGTCTTTACATCGCCCATAGGATAGGTATTACCATTCGCAGTCTTGTTTCGTGGCCGCGACGCCCCTAAGCCCTGTCCACTCGATCCCTCGACCCCATACTGATGGTACTGTCCGGACGTTCCCTTGTGACTACGCCACTTCTTAGGCCATATTGAACTGATGCTCTTCCGTAGGCTAATCAGGCACGCGCAGATGACGCCTACAGCGGCTTCAATGAAACTCCATAGGTTCGTAGGCGCCGATTCGTAGGTCGGTTCCTTGGTTCTGAGGGTTAAGGGGAGCGTGGCCATGCGGAGCGCCGTCGTCAGGCAGATGAAGAAGCCCATGGAGAAGAGCACAACGAGGCCTATGCGCGAGCCGGTCGACATGTTCAGGCGATAGATGACAGGCATAGGGAGGATGAAGATGGAGCAATCGGTTAAGATGTTGAGGATCGCGTTGGTCCATCTGGAAATTGAGTCAGTGGTTGCTCCATCTCACTTCGCGTAGTTCTAGCAACCCAAGGTTGATGCCGAAGTGAACTCAGGTATCAGGAAGAAGTCAAACTTACCGATGCCAGAAAAAATTAATACATGTTCCTGGTATCTTCCTGTTGTACACACGATTTATGGGTGTACACTGAAAGATGCAAACGAACAGAAACGATACAGTCCATCCAATGGATACCGCCATCAAGAAGATGCACGCTTGACGAAAGCGCTTCATGGGGAAGATGCGGTAATACAAGGCTAGGAAAGCCATCTTGTTTAGACCGTTGGTGAGCGTGTAAAAGGACTGAGTCAACCAGAAGAACTGTGTTTATGTTGTCAGTATGTGATTCAGATACTGCATAGAGAAGTTCAACGGTGAAGGGGTTTCGAAAGATGACGATAAGAGCATTCAAAGTGCTTTTGGGGGGTGTAAGGATGATTTCCATCGCGAGATTCCAATTCAAGGGTCCAATGACTGTGATAAAGTGCGGAAAATAAGGACTTTGGTGTTGAACTAACCTTCATCGCTGTTGTGACATTGCCTCCTGTCCTTTTAATGTCAACCACTCGCATTCCAAATCCATAAGTCGTTGCTTTGAAGACAAAGGCCGCGAACAATATGAGGAAAAGCTATTCTTCGTCAGCGAGGCTCAGCGATGTGTGTCTGAATCTTACATTGGACGCTATAACAAAGACATCTTCCAAACCCAGCCATCCCCTATTTCTGATTGTGGTTACAATTCTGAACAGTAACAGAAGGGACGAGAGCGTGGCGAGTGAGATAGTGACCCATCGTAGATCCCTTTGCTCCTCAGGATACGCCTCGAAGATCATAGTGTGTCGACGATCCAAGCTGCCCGTAGGTTCACTCTGTGAATCTTGACTGAAAAAACGGAGCGTTACAACGGTGGATTGAACGGGGGCCCTGAAGAAGCCGTGAATCTAACGCTAGAAGGTGAACTGATGGGAGATCGCTGTGTTTTGACGGAGAGTCATTTTCAGTGTACCATGTACCAAACCAGCGTTTGCTATACATCAAACCGAGTACGGGCTCATTCGATAACACGAACCGTAGCATGATTTCTCCCGAAGTTTAATGATCCTACTACGACGGCACCACGGCACGGGCTCGGTTGGACAGGAAGTTTTCTTTTCACGCCTCGAACCTGCGTCGCTCGGTAGCTATCCGGGCATTTACATGTGCCCAGCCTCTGCCGTCTCCGTGGGCCCATCGTAAGGATTGTTGGGAGATTTCTTCGGGTCCAATCCGGTACTTCAATCAAGTTTTTTCCAGCTGGTAACGTATCAGGGGGACCCAGAATGTCGCTTAGAGCAACCAGAACGCTGATGGAGCGAGATGACTGTTTGGTCTCAGCTGTGCCGCATACATGCATACACGGCCCATATATATAAAGCACAAATCAGGACGTTAAAATTGACAGGGTTGTGCGCCACCGCGGTGCGACCCCGTATTCAAAGACGGGATGCTTCCCCTAGCGTGGCAGAAAAGGCGAATGAGACTAGCGAAAACTGGGAGACGGATTTGTTTTTCGGTCCTTAGGATCAAAGCGTGTATCGTCTCAGTGGGGGTGAGTGGTCTGATCCATAAGCTACATGTGGGAACCTGTGCGAGAAAGACCTGACGGTGCGAGATCCCACATGGAGTCATTTATAATTGCAACCTCGTTCCCTGCTTATCCAATCGTCTCTTATATTGCATCTCGATCTTGGGTACCCTCGCTTGCTATGCACGCGGCAGCTTGCCACGATTTGCTCGCGCGTCTGCGTCTGTGTCTGCGTCTCTCTCGGATCTTGTCGCCCCACAAGCCCAGGTGGGTTTGAAATTGTTTCGGACAAATAAGAGCCGAACCACAAAAAGAAGCTTAGATAAACTACACCGCTCAGCGGCCAACCTCTCATCTTACGGGCCGTGGCGCACGCGGAAGGTTCTGCCGTTGCCGAAGGATCGTAACTTTCAAACGGGCCCGTAGATCTGGGTCGCACCAGGGTCCACCGGGAGACTAGCGCTGAATGAGGACGCTTGCCGACCCGTCGACGTGAGAACACGACAGCAGCTCGTCAGCCCGCAGGCTCTCCTGCGGGGCGCCCGTAAGAACCACCGCGGCTAGTCATGTGGAATCCCTTGGGCCCATTGGGATTTGATTGCGGCAGTTAATCTCTGAAGTTCCAGACGCCTCTCGGTCGGTTACGGTGTTCCGCTGCAAAGTATATTGCTCGTTGAACGACTACTACTTGTGATCCCTCGTGTTCTTTGCTTTTGCAGCTGTCGTTTGTTGCTTTTTAGAGCAATACTCGCTGTAGGATCAACATCGTGTCGCCGTGTTGCTGTGCAGCTAGAAGACCCGACTCTCCGCCGATCCTCATCTCTCCTGGCTCCCCACACTCTCACAATGGCCAACTCAGACCGTATGGAGAAGGGCGTTCTTGCCCATGACGCTCCCGTGTCCTCTACATCGTCGACCCTCGAGCCTCCCTTCGACCACGCTGCCGAGAAACGGTTATTGCGCAAGATCGATCTCCGGGTCTTACCGGTACTATGGATCCTGTATCTCGTGAACTTCATCGATCGGTACGATCTAGCCATCCCCGTTGTATGTCTTGCATGCTGACGTGCGTCTCAAGTGCCAACATTGGAAATGCGAAGATCCAAGGCATGGAGAAGGAGCTGCATCTCGTCGGCCAACGGTTCAACATCTGTGTCTGGGTTTTCAACCTTGGATACCTTGTCGCTGGTATTCCATTGCAGATCGTGTTCAAGAAGTATGGACCAAAGACTCTCTGTTATATGATGTTCTGCTGGGGCATCACCGTCATCGGCTGCGGCCTCGTGAAGCGCTGGGAGCAGCTTGTCATCTGCCGTTTGCTAGAAGGCATGGCTGAAGCTGCGTACATTTCTGGAGCCGCATACTTGATTGGAGCGTACTACACTAAGAAGGAGTATTTGACCCGCTTCGTCCTATTTTGTACCGCAGGTATCATTGCCGGCGCCATCAACGGATTCGTCTCGTCGCTGATCGCGAGGATGAACGGTACTGCTGGTTACAGTGCCTGGAGATGGTGAGTCTTGCTTTCCTGGAAATACAAAGCGGTAGTTAACTGACTGGATCGATAGGATCTTTATCATCGAGGGTTGCATCACCATTTTCGTTAGCATCGCTTGCTTTCCGGCTGTTCCACCATTTCCGGAAGACTGCAAATTTCTGTCGCCTGAAGAGAAATCGCTTATGCTTGCGCGTGTTAGGGCTGATGGAGGACATGTGGAGAACGACGAGATTACCTTTAAGAAGGCTCTATACTATCTCAAGGATTGGAAGATCTGGGCAGGGTAAGACATACCTTCAGCCCCCCATCGTCTGATCTGATACTAACATCGCCTTCAGCGTTGCCATGAATCTTGGTGTCACCGAGAACGCAAACTCCCTCGCGAATTTCCAGCCGACCATTCTCAAAGGCCTCGGATATACCGCGACGCAAGCCCAAGTCCACACCATCCCTGTATATCTCGTCGGCGCAGTCTTCTCCGTTGTCTTCGCCTACACAAGCGAGTATCTACAGCGTCGCTATTACTTCTACATGTTGGGCTGGGCTGTCCTTGCCTCAGGTCTTATTGTTGAAGTCGTATATCCTACCAACCCGAAGGTACGATACATGGGCATGTTTTTCATCGCATGTGGCTGCTACCTCGCAATGCCGATATCCATTATTTGGGTATCCATCAACTGCGCGAGTGGGTACAAGCGGGCAGTGGCTATTGCAGCCATCATCAACTTTGGAACAGCAGGTGCATTCGTTAGCTCCAATGTCTTCTTGTTCAAGGAAGCGCCGAAGTTCCATACCGGGTTCAGCACTGGTCTCGGTTTGTCGTGCATGGGAGCTTTTGCCGCTACCTTGATTTGGTTTGGATGCAAGCATGAGAACAAGCAGCGAGACCACAGGAGGGCGGAGTTGCCAGTCGAGCTTGACGAGAGCATGAAGGAATTGGGTGACGAGCATCCAGACTTCCGTTTCGCCTTGTAGGGGTGCAGGGATGTTTGTCCAGGGCTACCCCAGTGTTGCTGAGACTACGAAATAGACAGGCAGTTAGGCCTCAAAAATAGATTGCAAGTACTATGTGAACCTATCAGTCCTCTCATGTCCGAGACTCCAATCTTACTGTTGTGCATTTTCAGTCAGTCAGGGTCCGCGCCGTCGTTAACATGTAACTTAGGTGTTTTAAGGCCTTACGGCGAGGAGAGGTAAAATAAGAGCGTGCATCCAGCGTTGCTCAATATATAACGCGCCACCCAAATTAAACACAGCATTGTACCATGTAAACTCGTACGGGGTAGCAATAACAAAAGATAGGAGAAATTGTATCCTCGAATCAAACAGGCCACCCGGCACGGCGGGGGAGCGAACAAAAGTTGGATTAAGAAAGCCCAAATGAGGCATTACTTAATGTACATGTTAGTCAGCTAGCAGACTGAGCACGCAACAGATGATTGATAGCACTCTAACTCTACACTATCAACTTGATTATCCAGTCCCGTTAGTGCTAAAGTTATGTATCGTAGCTAACTGTCTCTTGTTCGAGGGCGATATGCCCTGCTACTTTCAACACACTTTTTTAGGCGTGCGCATCGCGTTCCGTCACAGGCGTTGCGGCTGTTACACCCCATAACATACGTGGGTCTCAACAAACACGGCCGAAGAGCGGACTCGTCTCGAGATGCATTTCACACGATGGCCGGCCACAACCCACTTCTAAAGTCCCCACCCAAGGCCCAGCGGTAGATGTCATTACGCATTCCAGCTAAGGAGAAGTACCTGGAAGGATACAGGAAATAACTGCCGCCGAACTCGAATCATTGAGAGGTTGTCATGACTGGAGAAAGACAGCTTTATTGGAGGCCTGGATGACAGCTGGCTCGCCCATGATCTCTGAATATCGACACACGTTCGGAAAGCACAAAGAGAAGCGGTTGGAGGAGATACCTGATACATATCTCGTCACAGTACAATACAACTCGATGATGCTGTCGCAAGAGCGCGCATATTTGTTATTAAAGACTGGAAGACGTACGCGAAAGTGTCGTCGAGCATGGTGAAGCGTGCAAGTCACGATCTTTTACCTCACGTCTTGTCTCATTAAGCCGTAGTTTTTCAAAGGAAAAAGCACTACTGGGCGTTGAGATGAATTGCCAGTGTTTGTCTTTACACCAAGGCCCCCTATCAACTGACACCTTGTCATAGCCAGCACACTCAACAGCATACTAACAACCTGTTCGATATAACGGGATTTATTCTTGTAGTTCTCCGTTTGGCTTCTGCCGGGTAGGACATTTTGGCTACAGTCTGGGTTTGGAACCATGGTTGGCGGCTGTCTCGACCTATCCTGGAAGAATCAATGTGATCACAATCATCTCCGCACTCACATTACTTTTACGGAACCAGCGATAAAGCAACTAGGGCGTAGGCACTTTGGAAATCCTCTTGTGGCTGCAGTTTGCTTCGGTCGAAGCGTTGAGGTTGCTGATTCCGCTCGAGCGCTCCCATTGGCTAATTTGAAAGCAGCCGTGACATCACGGCTGCCTCAGTCCCATGGCGAGGTCAACTACAATAGTATGACGTTGAGTTGCCTCCTAGCTCTGGAAGCGACGAATAACATGGTTTCAATTGAAGGGCTCAGTATCTAATTCGTGTGTTCTGAAGCACGAATGCGGGTCGCCCTAGCCAACCCGAACAATTGGTAATCCGTCCTACACGCCAGACGAGGGAACAGTATATATATATTCCCTCTTCCTGAATCCAACAGGCGTACCCTTCACTTACTCCAGTCTACGCAATGCGCAGTTCCCTGAGAATGACTTCAAGCACCCCCAACGATCCCACCATTCTGACCCAGAGCTTCCACTACGAGAACTCAACCCACAGCTACGATATCAAATGGCGCTCCCTAGGCGATGCGCAATCCCCACCTCTTATCTTCATCCACGGAACGCCCTGGTCTTCTCGCGTCTGGACGCCATTCGCCCTAGCCTTGTCTCGACAATTCCACGTGTACCTATTCGACAACCCCGGCTTTGGAGACTCACCACTCGAGCGCGAAATATCAGAAAAAGGCTTCAAACCGGCCGATACCGTCACGGAGCTTGATGCCGATCTAGCACGACAATCCGAAGTCTTCGCCGCCTTGTTCAAGTCCTGGGAAAGAAAGTGGGGCGACCAAAAAGCTCATGTCGTAGCGCATGATCATGCAGGTCTAATGAGTCTGCGCGCATATTTGCTACACGGTTGTCGATACGCTAGTCTCTGCCTTATTGACGTTGTCGCTCTCGGACCATTTGGGAAGTCGTTGTTTGAGGCGGTGGCGGAGTTTCCCCAATACTTTCAGCAGCTGCCCGATATGTCCTTCGAGGGAATCCTAGAGGCATATATCCGCAACGCGGCCTTCACCGAGCTGCCAAAAGATATCATGCAGATGCTGAAAGCGCCTTGGTTAAGGCATGGCGGGAAAAAGGGCTTCATTCGGCAACTGTGCCAGGCGAATTCAAGGAGCGTTGAGGCAGTCGAGGGAAGATATGCAGAGGTTGGGCGGGAAATACCTGTCAAGATTATTTGGGGTGCGCAGGACAGTTGGATACCGGTCGAGGTCGCTGCGAGGCTTGGGAAAGCGCTGCAAGCGAAGGAAATTGTCACAATTGAGGAAGCGGGCCATCTTGTCATGTATGACCAACCAGCCCAACTAGGAGTTGAACTTGGGAGATGGCTGAGCACGGTTGGGAGGTGAAAAAGGGCACAGAAAGGACTCTTTCGGGGTGCATTCGTCTCCTGTGAGACTTTGTTAGATTTATCTCCCGTTAGCAATATGAAACAAGATTAGATCCTACACTCTTCGCCCTATTACGCAGCACATGTCTTTGATTTTTATAGCTCACATGTTTAGGTCTATGTACAGTACAACACAGCGCGGGTGACCTGATCCTCACGTCCGATCTTCTGGCGTCCATATGCTCTTCCGGCGTCGGACCTCGACATGAAGTGGTAACGGAATTTGGAACCTTATCATCCAGATCTTCTTTGGCTTTTCAGTGAGCGGCTTGAAGTCGTAGTTGAGGAGCAGATGTGCAAAAATCATCTTCAGTTCATGCGACACGAAGAAGCGGCCTGGGCTTAACGAAGTTAGCATTGACGCTGCCACGTGGAGACCAGATAGCACAGGTAACTTACCAAGCGTGCCTACCATGACCAAACGGTAGATGATGAACGCCCGTCGTTACGAGACCTGTCTGCTTCAACTTCAATGCGTTGACATTTGCCTTTTCCTCTGTACTCATCGCCTCAAACTCCTCCCTAGGGCGTGAATATCGGAAGGCGTCGAAGACTTCCGAGTTTTCGTGGATATCGGTATCGCCAGCTAGCGCCGTCCATGGGCATGAGAGGAGTACCCCGTGCGCAAGGTGGATGCCTTCAGGAGTAGTAATACCCTCTTTTGCGACGACCTTCCGATGTACGAACGTCAGCGCAATTGGTGAGGCGCGTTGAGACTCTCGGATTGCAGAGTCGATACGGTGCATTCGGCTGAGACCCTGCTTGGTCCACCCTCCCTCCTCTTTGAAAATGCGGTGTGCCTCTTCACGTAGAGATGAGATGACGCTTGCGTCCGCCCAGAGAATGCTGCCCAACGTCTCGTAGGCCGTCAGAGATGTGGTATGGATGCTAGCAAAATTGATGGGCATGATGCGCTGAGCGATGCGGTCAGGCTGCATCTCGTCGCGACGTCCCTCGGCTTGAGCTGTTCGATAGCTCCAAGTAATAAAGTCACTCGGCTCCTTCCAAGTATCATAATCAGGGTCGCCAGCGTCCTTCTTGGTGATATCTGAAATGCGCCGTTTGATCAGCGGTAGTGTCCATTGTGAAGATTGCCAGTAGTGGTACTTGACGGGCAAGCTGAGCAAGTTGCCGAGGATGGGATGCAGCGCCTTTGGAAGCAGGGACATAAACGCCTGCGTTCGAATGACGTCTGTCGTAAAGGCTAGTACTGCGTCCAAGAACTTTTGCTCGCGACAGAGCGATTTGCCGACCAGCATGCGATTTGTGAGCCCAGGAATCATCTTCATAAAGGACTGCAGCGCTTCCACCTTTATGAACTCTTCCGTATTCATGCCGTATACAGCTTCTACGGCATGTGGTATCTCATCTTCCATACTCGGAAGAACCGCATTTAAATTGCGCACCAGGTTCTTGTGAATCACATGCTCATGATACGGATCCTTCAAAATGATGGGCTTGACAAACGAAAAGTCGCCCTGAAGAGAATCGTAATGTGCCTCGCTCGTACTGAGAATGTGATCAGGTTGGTCAAACATCCAACTCAGCTGGGTCCTAGGCATGACAATCTCAGGCTGCATGCCAAGCGTTGCAGGTAGCACGAAGATCTGGTTCTTCCTGCTGTACTTGTCATAGCCTGCAAGCAACCATTCCTTGCTCTTTTTCAATGCAGTGTAGTTGCGCAAACCTGCGAGCCAGCCTTTGCCGTAGCCCATCCATGGTATCGTTGTTGGGGGTTGTGGAGCACGGAGAAAGTTGTAGGCTGTCGCGACAATCCAGTAGGTCAAGATGGCGGCAGCAACGGCCGGCAGCGTGACGAGGGAGTCCCCTTCGGCCTTCGCCATAGTCCAATCGCCGGGGGAAAGTAGAGAACGAAGAGGATAAGGGTTGAGAGGTATCTCGAATGCGATTCTCAGCCTGCCGGGCAGATGATGCGCATGATGGCATCCATATTAAAAGTCGTGGTTTGTAGCCAGTAACACCTGCCGCGTTAGACATGAAACCAAGTCCGCACGCCCCGCTCTTTCCCTGCCAACTCCACCTAATCCCTCATTAAAAACAACGCCAGTCGCAAGCGACCTTCCTACGGTCGTCAAGCGAGCTGTGGGCCGCGACGAGCACGCATCTTCACCAACCGATCCTCAGTAACTGCGACATCGCCAGCGCTACGTTCGGGTTGCAACGGTTCCGATGTTGGTGGGGCAACAACACACGACTAGGACGACTAGGCGTAAGTAGAATCGCCCCAGCACGGTTAGCTGTCAATATTTGCAGTGCCCATTTACTCAAATAATGACAATACTTTCTCGGAACTACAAGTTAGCACTTCCCGTTCTCTCTCGCTGCTGATGCACTATACATGGAGATCTGCCTGGCATCGACGTTGTGTCAACATACCATCTGGCTTCCTTATTGAGACATTAATCGAAGATGGAGACGGTGAAGAAGTAGTTGCATCAAAATACCATCGACATGGTCTATCTACCCCTACATACCCATCGTCTATTCCAAGTCAGATGGCTCAAGAGCAGAAGAGGTTATAAAAGAAGCGTCTCGGGCTACTGACCGTCCCCGCCGAAGTTCGCCTTGAGATCTACAGATACCTTTTGCCCCTCCACATTCGATGCGGCGATCTCCAAGGACTCGTACTTTCGTGTCGCACGATCAAAGAAGAGGTGTACCACGAGATACGAAAGGAGGTCAAGACGATCGATGACGAAATCCAGAAGCGCTGGCTTTTCAAGAAGAAGTACATCATCGCCTTTCCTGGACGTTTGTTCAAGGCGAAAGAGTTTATCATCGACGTCCCGTATCTGCAATACAGCGACATCAAGGCTCTTCGTGACAAAGTCAGGGGAATTCTCTACTTTTCCCACCTCCCCCACCTCGTACTGCGTATTGACATTGTCACTGGGCTCTCGATCATTGATGAGTCTCTCGTTGATATCGACTGGCATCAGCGGCTACATTTGGCGCGCCTCGCCCTTGACTACAGATGGATGGGTTCCTCCATTAGGGCCGGGGATGTCAAGAACGTGACGATAACTTGCGGGTCCAAGATCTTGTGGGACATCTGTATGGGGACCAACAACTCTCAGAGTCGAACGAGGGAACTTTCTAATTGATGAGTAAGCATGGTAGATGCGTGGCACTTGTAAACTCGTTGCCTTCCAGCAGTCACCTCAATAGTTGGATTCCAGTATATCTAAAGGCGTCAAGTGCCAGAGAAAACGGCGGACATTTCCGGCACATACGGCCTTTTTCGCTAATTGGGGAACGGGACTTGCAGGACGAAGCTGAGGTAACAGTTTCTAGTTTAGTCTGTCAACTTCAGAAGAATACGACGATCGAATTCATCGCTGTAAGCATCGTTCCCGGCTTTGCGACTCGATCGCACTCGTTCTTGTGAACTTGTAGGTGGGGCAGGAGCGTGACTGCGCGGGCAACGGCCAGGAGATTAGCCGATCAAAACAACGCGTCCTTAACATTTTAGAATTATCACCAACACGACAGTCGCAGGCTTAAGAGGATTTTCAAAGCGCCTATGCCCTAATTAAGCTAACGTATCACACAGGCGAGCTACGCGCTTAGGCAAGCTACGCACTTTGCTAAAATTTTACTAAAATTAGTACTATATATAATAGTACAGTACTATAAAAAACTATAATAATAAATTATAATAAACTAATTTATTTAAAAATTACTTTTATTTTTTACTTGTATATTTATATATTATGCCTAGCTTTATTATAGTATTTATAGCACTTTTAAAAAAGCTTACTTACTTTAATATATATTTATTTTTTTATTTTTTTTTTATTACTATACGCTTTAAACTTTTTTAAAATTATTAATTAAAAATTATTTTTTACTATAAAAGTATTACGGTTCTACCCCTCTATTATATAACTACTCTACAATTATATAATATCTAACTTAATATAATTAAACTTTTTGCTAGCGCTTTTAGCGCTTACTTTACTAAACTATATTAATTTAAACTTAGGATCTTGCATTTAGTAGCTTAGTATTTTATTATATAGTAATTAACTTAATTTACTAAATTTATTTTTTATATTATACTAAGCTTTTTTTTAAAGTAAGCTTTAATAAATTTATATATAAACTATATTATTATTGCAGGTATAATATTAACGCGCGTAATACTAATTACTATAACTTAATAAATAATAAAAATTTTTACTAACTTTAGCATGCTATAATTAATATAATTATTTAATTAAGTAAAATAAAATAGTTAAATTTTATATTATACTTTTAAACTTTTTTAGTATAAGCAAAAATTAAGCAGAAATTTAAAAAAAAACTTAAAGTATAATACTAGTAAAATTGCAGCCTAATAATAACTTAAGCAACTTTAAATAAAATAATAATTTTATAAAAATTAAAAAAAAAGGCTTATGCGTGCAGTATAATATTTTTTAAAAAAAGTAAGTTTAATTTAAAATATTTAAAAATAATAATAAAGCAGATATTAAAAAATGCTGCTATTACTTACGCTAAAAATTGCTTAAAAAAATTATAAATTAAAAAAAAAATATAGTACTTTATTTAAAATAAAATAATAATAATAACTAGCTATTACTACGTTTGTTCTAATTTTATCTTAATAATTAAATAAAAATTACTACTAATATATAAATAATTGCAGACTTTTAAACTTATATATAAAGCAATAGTAATAATATATTTGTTTATATTATAAATTTTTTAGCATTTACTACTAATTTTAAGTTTTAGATTACATTTTTAAAGAATAATGCTTAAGTTAAAAAAAATAGTATATAAAAATATATTTAAACTGCTAAAGAATATATTAAATAATAAATTATAGTTTTTATAATAAAATAGATTACGCAGGTAATATAGAAAAATAACTAATTTATTAATATAAAAAATAGCTATATAGCGCAAATTTTAGTTTTATAAAATAAACTAAGCAGCTCTTAAGCAAACAATATTTAATTTACTATTTATTTTAAAAAATTTAAATATAAAAAAAATTACTAAAAATAATACGCAAGCGGTCCTTTTAATAATAATAATATATTATAAAATTAAAATAATAATTAGTATACTTATAGTAACTTTGCTTATAACCTGCTATTACTAATAATTTAATTATTATTATTACTATTTTTACTATAACTAGTTACAGTAAACTTTTATACTTTTATAAAAATTCTACTTTTATAAAAATAATTTATAGTAGCACTAGCACTGCTTTTATTAGTTAATAGCAATTTAATAGCTACTAGCAAAAAATTAAAAAATATTAATATTTTTTAAAATAATAAATTAAATAAAAGAAATTATAAATTTTAGCAATGCAGTACTAGGAACTTTTTATTTAAAATAAATATTTATACTTTAATATAAAATTAAATTAAATATATTATTAACTACTTCTACAAATTTGCTAGCTAGCGTATAAAATATTACTTAAATTTAAAAATTTGTAATATTTATATTATAATTAATAAAATTTTTAAAAATTTAAACTATATTTATAATACTACTAACTTTACTACTAAAGCTATAGCAAAGTTATAAAAATTAGTACTTAGCAATTTTATATAGGGTAAATAAAAATTATTTAATATATAAGTAAGTTGCTTTATATTTATAATTGCGCCTATTAATATACTAAATAGTAAAATAATTTAGTATGCTATTTGCTTTATATGCTACAGCTAGTAAACTAGTAGCTAGTATTATTATAATAATATATAAAAAACTTTTAGCTAAAACTACTAAGTATAGTAGCAATTTTATTATTTTACTAGTAAAAATAATATATTTTTAAATTTAACTTTTAGCTTTTAAGGGGCTTAAGGCAGTTAAAATAGCAGTATTAGTAGTAGTAGCACTGCTTTTATTTAAACTAATTATAGTAAAATTAAATAATAGTTAATAGCTTTTGCAAAGCAAGGCTAGTACTTTAAATATAATAATATTACTAATAAAAATAGTAAAAAATATTACGTAATAAATAATAATATTTTAGCAATTTATAAAAATAAATTAATTATTTCTGCTATTTGCGTTTTAGTACTGCAAGCAATAATTACTAGTGCAGCTATAATAATTAAAAATAATAATTATTTAGAAAATTAAAAATTTTTAATAAAAAATACCGCTAGGGACGTATTAAAAAAAATTTAATAATAATAGTACTACTAAAGCTTTTTTTTTTACTAAAAATTATTTTTCTAGTTTATATTTATACTACTAATAATTTACAGTTTTTTAATACCCTGCTTATTAAAGTAATTTTATATAATAATACTTTATACATTTGCTTATAATACTTAAAAGAATAAACTTTAAAACTAAATAATAATAAAAAAGCAGTAAAATTAAGTATAAATATAATAGTTAAAAATAAGCAATTAGTTTATAAATAATAATTTATATTTAAGTATAAAATTACTATTTTTTCTAAAACTATTATTAATATAAAAAATTTAATAAATTTTAAAATAATTAGTAACTATGCATTACAATTATTTACGCAATAATATAAATTATAAATATTTTATTTAAAGCAGCTATTAAAGCTGCGCTTTAGCAATAAAATTATTAAATAAACTATTATTTATAAAATATTAGTAATAGTTGTATATAGTAATTATTAAAGCAAAAAACTTTTTTATTAAGTTAAAATAATAGGCTATAACTTTATTTTTAGTATGCTTTAATTAAAAAAGTATAATTTATATATTAATTAGTGCAATAAAACTATGCATTTTAATAGCAAGTATTATTATACTAACTACCTACTAAAAGGCAAGCTAGTTTTAGTTTATAGCAGCAAATATTATAAAAAATAATAAAAATTTATTAAACTAAATTTTGCGTATGCTTTGCTTAACGTATACTATATATTAAGCGCTATAGCAGTAATAATAGCATTTTATTTAAATTATAATATAGTTTAAATATATTTGCAAAACTTTAAGTGTATTACTACTATTAATAGCAATAAATAAAAAAATGCAAAATAGCTATTTGCATTAATATTTAGTATAAACTTTAATATTTTAATATAAAAAAATATTAATAAATTTTATAATAAGCTAAATACGCCTGCAAAAAGCTACGCTAAAGTTTTAAAAAAGCTGCCTAATTAGCTTTATAATATAACTTACTACTTTAATTTTAACTTAGCATATATAACTTTGCTACTATAGTAATTAAGCGTTAATTATACTATTAATTTAATACTAGGCTTAAAGTACTTTAGTATAAAAATATATAAAATAAGCAAAAATAAAGGCTTTACAGTTAAAGCTTATATTAATAATATATATATAAAAAATAAAATCTGCAAAAGTTACTTTAACTATATTTTACTAGTATTTATTATTAAAAAGCTAGGTAATAAGTTGTATATTTGCATTAATTATAAAATATTTAATATAGTAATTATTAAAAACTGTAATATACTACTAATAATTAAAAAAACGCTAGCATAACTTGCAAAAATAAAATATTTTACTATTATTAATATTATTATAGTATTTAATAAAATCTGCATTAAAAATAGTAATAAATATAAAATAGCTTTTTTTATTAAATATAAGTTTTTTAAGTATATTATTATGCTTTTTAGTTTATACAATATACTAAATATATTTTAAGCTTATATTAATAAAGTCCTGCGCAAGTACTTTAATAACTTTTGCTTTATTTATTTAAATAATATACTAGTTTATAATAAAATATTAAAATAATATAAAAAATATATGCAGAGCGTTATTAAGCAGCTAAATAAAATAAGCTTTTACTTTAATATTAATAAAAGCAAGTTTGCTATTAAAAAAATTAAGTACTTAAGTTTTATACTTATATTAAAAAGTATTAAAATAGACCCTGCAAAAGTTAGAACTATTTTAAAATAATAATTATTTACTATATTAAAAAAACTTTAAGCTTTTTTAAAATTTATAAATTTTTACTAATAATTTATAATTATATTTTTGTATATTGCGCGCCTGCTAACAGATTTAACTTAAAAAAAAATAGTAATATTTATAGCAACTTTTTTATAGTATATAGCTTTGCCGCGCATAAAGCTTTTAAAAAACTAAAAAAAATATTTATAATAGCGCTAGTACTTTTATATTTTAATTTAAACTTAAAAACTTGGCTTAAAACTAATTTATTAAATACTATTATTATAGTAGTAATATTATAAATGCAGCCTAATAGTACTTTTAAACTAATTATATTTATTTTTATAAAAATAACTTTAGTAAAATGCAACTACGCTATTTATAATAAAAAACTTATAGCTATTATTAAAGTATTTAAAAAATAGCAACTAAAGCTTGCAGGTATAAATAACTTTATTAAAGTTATTTTAAACTATACTACTTTATAAATATTTATAGTTAATAAAAACCTAAACTAATAATAAGCTTAATAAATAGAATTTTTTTTAAAATTTAATTTTAAAATTATTTATAGATTTAGTAAGCTTAATACTAAGCTAAATATATTTATTTAATACTTTAGCAATATTTTTATAAATTTTAATAATTTATATATTTTATATTAAATACAGATAATTTTAGGCTTTAAGTGCTTTAATAACGCAGTATAAAAAAATATTATATAAGTAAATTATAAAAAAAAAGCAGCATATAGCGCGTTTTTAGCTAAAATACTATTTAATAATTATACTAAATTAGTGCTAATATTAGCGTTTATAGTATACTTAATAAGCAAAAAAATATTAAGCAATATTAATAAATTAAATAGTAATTTAATATTATCTGCATCCTTAAATAATAGCGCAGTAAAAAAATTAATAAAAAATTTATTATTTAGTAAACTAGCTAAGCTAGTATAAGTACTAGAATAAAATACTATTAAAGTTAATATTATAGCAGCTATTTAAAAAGTATATAAAATAAATAATATTATAAAAAAAATTATTAAAGTAAAAATAATAGGCGCTAAATATTTTTTGTACAGCTTTATAACTAAATACTATTTTAAAATAAAGCTTAAAAATTATAAAATATATAATAAATTAGTATATTTTTAATAGCAGCTTATAGTACTATTTAATAATAAAATCTGCAAAAAAATTATATAATAGTTTTATAATATATTTATTATAAAATATAGCAGCAAATAGCTCACTTACTTTTTTATTAATTAGTATTACTTTTAGCTATTAATAATAAATACTATTGCAATATATACTAGGAACTGTAAAATATACTATTAAACTAAACTATATAAAAATAAAAAATAAAAATTGCTATATTTACTATTTATACTAAAGTAGTTTTAAATAAATATTTTAATTAACTTTATTACACTGCTGCTTATATACACTAGGTTTAGTTAAAACTTTAAATATATTATAATTATAATAAATTATTTTAGTAAAAAATAAAAGTTTATACTGCTAGTATTGCTTAAAATTAAAAATATAATATAAGCTTTTATTAAATATATATAGCGCGAAGAAAACTTCCTAGCTACTATAATTTTAAACTAAAAAGCTTAATTTATTTTATACTTTTAAAAAAAATTCTGCAAAAAGCTTAAAATTTTTTTTAAGTTATTAATAGTATACTACTTAAAAACTAATAGCTAAATAAAAATTATTAATACTAGCTTAAAAGCTTACTTTAAAGTATATACAAATTATATATAAAATAATTAAGTTAACTAGCTGCTAATTGCAAAACTTGTAGTTAATAGTAAAAAAAAAATATTTATAAGCATTTTACTGTATAAAGCAATAAAAAAATATTTTTTATACTTAAGTATTAAACTAAATAGCTTTATTAATAATATATATATATAAACTAAGCAGCTATTACGCAATAATACGCATAGTATTATTAATTAAATAGCAGATATTATATGCTTTATGCAAAAAAATCTATAATAAAATTAAAATAAAATAAAGTACTATACTAATTGTAAGCGCAACGCAGCACTAGAATATTATATTAGTAATAAAGTATATATTAATTTTTATAATATTTTTAATATGCGGCCTAACTAAAAGCTTATTATAAAAAATATAAAATTATATAAAGTAGTTACTGTACTAAACAAGTATGCTGTAGTATTAAAACTACTTAACTATTATAAAAATATTTATTTTATATTTTATTTATAACTGCTGCACTTTAATACTAACTAGTTAATACTATTACTAAAAAAAAACATTGCTACAGAATAACTTAATAGTAAATATAATTATTATATTAATAAAATTATTAACTGTTGCATTAATAGGCGACGTAAAAATTTTTTTATAAAAAAAAAAAATATACAATAATATAAAATTAAATATATAAAATTATTAAACTAAAATATAATACTACTATAGCAAAACTATACTAACTTATAAAAGGCGGAAAAAGCAGTAAATAATTTTTATTAATAATATTTAAATAAGCTTTTACTATACAAACTATACTACAATTTTGCAATATATTTTAATATTATTTTAATTTATACTTTTAATAATAATAGCTTTGCAAATAGTTTTAATAATAGCAAACTAAATAATTATGCTGCTTAATTAGCTAATCTGCTATAAAAAAATTGTACTATAGCACAAATTTATAAAAATAATTGCAATAGTTAACTATATGCAGCTTTTATAATAAGGCAAGTAAGTAATAATAATACTAATAGTATATAATTAAAAAAATACTAGTAACTTTTTTATTAATATTATAAATATAAACAATAACTAAATAATTAAAATAATAAAAAAATAAGTTAGGATGCTATAGTCGCAAATGCTCCTATTTTTAAAAAAAAAAATAATATTATAATTTTACTTTTTTATTATATAACTACCCCGCAGTTATGTAATATTTAATTTAATATAATTAAACTTTTTACTAGCGCTTTTAGCACTTGCTTTATTAAACTATACTAATTTAAACTTAGGATCCTGCATTTAGTAGCTTAGTATTCTATTATATAGTAATTAACTTAATCTACCGAATCTATCCCTTACAAAAAGTTTTTTTTTTTTTATATTTACTTTTTTTTATATAATTTTTATTATATAGTAGCTTTATTAGCTGCTTAAAACTTAGTAATTTTTTTTTATACTAATATAAATTTATGCGCGATTATAGCTGCACTTTTTAAAAAAATTTTAAAAACTTTAACTATTAAAGTAAAAAAATTATTTAAATATTTTTAAATTTTTATTTTAATTAGCATTAATTAAAACCTAAATTTTAAAATATTATTTAGTATTTTTAATTTTTAAAAACTATTTTTAATAGTAAATAATAGTAAAGTATATAATTAAATATTAAACTTTAATATTATAATTTTAAAGTTAAAAAAACTAGACTAGTGCTTTTAAAGCTACCTAAAATATTACTTTTTATAATAGTAGTATTAAAAGCTAGTTTAAAACATAGTAAAAATTTAATTTTAGTAATATAGTTAATATTATTGCGCATTAGCTTTTTAGCTTAATACTTATATACTTTTTTTAAAAGTATAAAATAACTTATATTAAATAGCTATAGTAAGTGCAATAAATGCAAAAGTATATAAAAAGTAATAATATTTTTTTTTATAGTATTAGTAGAACTTAACTAAGTTATAGCTTTTATAGCTATTTATAATTAAAAAATAATATATACTAATAGTACGCTTTTTTATATATTTATTAAAGTATTTTATTTACTTAAAGCTATGTTTATTAATTGTCTAGCTATTTATAAAAATAGCAATAGCTTAATTTTAAAGCAGGCTATTTTTTTTATACTAGGCAGAAAAGTAGTGCTTATTTATAAAAATAATAAAAAATAAAATTACTTAACTAGCTGCGCTAATACTTTAAATTATTATTATTTATTTTTAATTATTCTACTATACTGTTATTGCCTGTCTTTAATAGTTAAAGCTTATAATAATAGCTTTAGTTAATATTATATTTATTATAAAGCCTATTTTATTAAAGTTATAAATATTTTTATTTATAATTCTGTACTTTATTTTTATATTCTATACTAGCTAGAACTAGTTTTGTATAGTATTAGGATTTTTGCAAAAAAAAATTTTATAATTATATTTTTAATTAAATTTTATTTTAAGTTTAGGCTAGCATTTAATAAACGCGTTAGCTTACTTTAAACTAACTAAATTTTAGTAATACTTAATAAGCAAAAAATTAGCTATATTTTTAATTTTAGCAAGCTTAAGCAGGTATCTTTTTATAGTAAAATTAAGTATATAATTAATAATTTTTTTTTTTATTATAATAAGTTTTATTAAATTAGGCGTATAGTTGCGTTAAAAAGTAGTTTTAGTAAATTATTTTTTAAGTATTAATTTAAATATATTATAGTATTTTGCAGCATAATAAATTAAAAAATTTATATTTTATTTAATAGCCTAAATTGCATTTTATATTTAATATTTTTTTAAGCTAATAATATATTATTATATTAATTTATTGCGATATACTATAGGCAATAGTAGGTTTTAGTAAGGGCTTAGTAAAGACTAACTATTTGTTCTAACTAACTATTTATTATAGAAGTACATTACAGAAATATTTATAATTATATTAATTTTTCTAAAATAAGTTAAAATAGTTGCTAACTATAGTTTTGAATTTTAATATTATTTTTTTATAGTACTAAATATTAATTTTCTGCTTTTAATAACTATTATTAATTAATAAGTCTAATATAAGTTATAATTATATAAAAAGTTACTTGCTTTTAAAGTATATATAAAGCTATTCTACTTTATAGCTTTTGTTTTCTGTCTACTATACTATATAATAATAAAATAATTTTTTTTTTTACTACTTACTAAAGTATTAATTTATTAAATTTTTTTTAGCTAATTTATAATAAACTTTTAAATAATGTACTTCTATAACAAATAGTTAGTTAGGACGAGTAGTTAGTCTCTGCTAAGCCTTTACTAAAACTTACTATTGTTTATAGTATATTGTAACTATAGTATATTGTATTATAGCTAATAGTATATAATATTAATTTATAATATTTTTTATATTATTTTTATATGTGCGCGTATTATGCTTTATTTTATTATAATATTTATATATAATAAGGTATCGTTACTAGGAGTTAGTATTGCAGTAATACTGCGCTATCTCCTTTAGGAATTAGTGCGCATATAAAAATTCTATATTTAATTTATACTATACTTGCAAAATAGTAGTATTAAATATTATTAATTTATTAAACTAAAAAATAATTTTTTATTAATTATTTTTTCTTTATTTTTTGTAACGTAAAGCAAATACTATTGCCTAAAACTACTTTTTAATAAAATAATATTTTATAGTATAATAGTTTAAAAATAGCCCTTCTAATATAATTAAGCTAATAAACTATACTATTAGAACTATTAGCTTTAGCTAATTTTTAACTAAATAGTAAAGCAGAATTTAGCAATTAAAGCGCACTTTTAATATTTAAAAAGCGCATTTTAGTTGCTAAAAAAAAGCGCAATAAATTTTAAGTATAATAATATTTTTTTATAATTAAAGCAGAAATAGCGCAACTAAAAAACGCTAAATATAACTTTATTTTAATTTTATTTATAAAAAAAAATTTTAAATTTAAAATTATTAAAATGCGCAAATAAAGTGTAAATAATACGCTTATACTTTTATATATAAAGCGCACGCTTTAATTAAAAATTTTTTTTAAATATTAAAAAAAAAAAATTTAAAAAATACTGCAAGTTTTTCTATTTATATAAAGTAGCATTCTAACTTTTACTATAAAAATTTTTCTAAAATAATACTAGAATTACTTAAGCAATGTAATATTTTAGTAAAAATTTAAAAAAAATTTTAATATATATATTATAAGCGCACTTTTAAAGCGCGCAGTATATTATTTATTTAAAAATATTTTAAATAATATATACTTAACTTGCTTGCTAACTTAGTTAACTATAGCTTTAAAATAGCTATAGCGCATACTTAAGCTATATAATAAAAAAACTAAACTATTTATTTATTTATAATTTATTTTAATATTTTTAAAAACTAGCTTACGCCTTATACTAAAAAGCAGAAAATTTAATATTTATTTTTAAAATTTAAGCTAGAACTGCAAAAAGCAATTACTAACTACTACTAAATATTTATAATTAAAAAAAATTTAATAGTATTAAGCTTTATACTAAAATATAATTTATATTAATTTTTGCCTGCGCATAAATAACGCCTATATAGTATATTTAAAGCTAAATTTAAAAATTTAGCTTTAAAGCCTAAGCTAAGCAAACTTACTACTAAACTGCAAAATAAAAATAATATTATATACTATAAGTATTATAAAATTAAATACTATACTAATAAATATAAAAGTAACTTAAACTACTTCCTTATATATATTAACTAAATAAGAAAAAGCTAGGCCTTATTTTTAATTTAAAAATAGTAAAGCGTATTTTTATAAATATTTTACTAAATATAAAGCGTATATGCAGCGCTGCTAATAATACTAATTTTAAAAAAAAAATTAAATTATTTTAAACTTATAAGCAGATATAAGCTTTATTAGCTAATAAATAGCTATAAAAATAAATTTAAAACTTTTTAAAAAAGCTAAGCTTTTAAAGTTAAAATAAATTAATTTATAGTATTAAAGTATATACGCAGTATACAAGTTCTAAATATACTTAATAAATAATATAAATATAAAATGCTATATTTAAGTTACTATATATAAAATAGATAAAAAAAGCGCCCCTTTTTTTTTTAGCAATTTTTTTTTATAATAAAAAAAAATTTATATTAATTATAGTTTTTAAACTTAGCATTAAAAATACACTTTAGTAAATATTTAGCTAGCTATAGTAGTTTAGCTACTAGAAAGCTTAAATTAAATTAATTTTAATATATACTTTTTAAAAGTTCTGTAAATTACTAAAATAAATTTAAATTATAATACTTATATTTATTAAGTGTATATAGTGTATAAAGTACATATACTAGACATATTATTTAAATACTAAGACATTTTTAATAAAAAAGCAGCAAAAACCTTTTTAAATTTTAAAATATTAAATTATACTATTTTTTTTATAGCTAATAAAAAAAATTTTTATAATTTTTTATATAATTTTTTTGCATATAAGCTTAAAGTACTCTGCAAATACTTAAATAATACGCTTAAAAAAAAAAAATTAAATATAGTATAAGCCCTGCAAAAGCCCTTATATTTTTTATTTTTAAAAAAAATAATAAGCTCTGCTTTTGCGTTAACTACTAAAAACTTAATACTATTACTATTAAAAATTATTATTTTTTTTTTTAATTAAAAAAACTTTAGACTGCTTATTAAATATATATTACTATACTACTTTTAATTTGCAAAATGCATACTACTGCCTAAAAATTATAATAAATAATAAGTAAAAAATAGTTTTTTAAACCTAATATAAATATTTTAAATACTTAATTATACTTTTTAAGCTTACTAATACTTTAGCAAGCTTTTAAGCTTATATTAATAAAATATTTAGTAAGCATTTAAACTATATTTATATAGTTTACTTAAATAATATTTTTATTTATATTTATAGTACTAATATTGCAGTTTACTAGCGCGCAATTAGCTTTATACTTATATTTTTATATAAAGCAAAATTTTTTATTAATTTAAAAAAGTATACTTTTGCTTTTAATAAAATATACTTTTTTAAATATATTATTATAATATAAAGCGTATGCGCGGACCCTGCATAAGTAAAAACAATTATATAATAATTATAGCTTATTAATATTAAAAAATTTTAGTTTTTTTTAAACTTTATAAATTTCTACTGCTAGTTTATTAAAAAATATACTAAAAAAACTGCTGCTTTAACTAACTTTTTTAAAAAGTTTTAAAAATTTTAATAAACTAATAAAGCTAACGCATTTTTTAAAATACTTAAATAATACTTTTTAAGCGCGCTTATTTTGCGCTATTTTAATTTTATATAGCCTATTTAAATTAAAATAAATATTTTTATTTTTACTATTATAGGTATACTATTATAGTACTTTAAAAATAAAAAATAGTATTTAATTACTTTTATATTTTAAAAACTTTAGAGCGCTAAGCTTAACTATAAAGTATATAATTTAAAATTTTTAGCTATTATATATAGCTTTAAATAATAAAAGTACTACTTTAAAGGAGCGCAGTATATAATATAAATATTTAATAATTATAATAACTTAAGCTTTATACGCGCTATGCAGAAGCTAAATTTATATTAAATATATTAAATAATTTACTTTAAAGCTTTTAATTTTAAAATAAAATATTATTTAAAAAAAATAAACCCTGCAAACGCACTATTTAGAAAAGCAGATTATAAATAAAAAAACTTATTGCTAATTTAACTATTACCTACTTTATAAAATAAATTACTAGTAAAAATAATACTAAATAAAATAAAAAAATTTACGCTTAAGCTTAGCTTAATTAGCACATATAAAACGCATATTGCTACTATTTATAAAATTAAAATAGTTTTTACTATTAGTACTATAAAGTGCATTTTATACGTGCTATACTTACTAGCTAAAGTATTAATTAGTAATAAATTTATAATAATAAAATTTTTTATACTAGTAAAAACTTTATACTAGCTATAGTAAAAAAATATTTTTATTTAGTAGCAAATTGCAAACTTTGCAAATATAAAAAGCACTTAAAATAGTAAAAAAATGTATATTTAGTGCTTTAATAAAAAAAATATCTTGCAATATAATAGCAGAATATATATTTTAAAAAAGCTAGCTATTAAATAAAAATTTTTTTTTTATTATTATAATATGCGCTTAATAAGCTACTTTAGCGCACAAAAAATACTTAAGCTAATTAGCTAGTTATATTACTAGCTTATACTTAGTAATAATATCTAAAATTATATAAAAATATATACTATATACTAAAAAAATAAAGTATAAAAATATAATTAATATAGTAAACTATTTCTGCTACTTATACTTACAGAAATTTTTAAAAAAATTTTACTAAACTTTATTACTAGCTTATTTTTAGTAAAAAATAGCTTAAGTTACGTATATAATATAATTTTTATAATTATTAACTACTTTTTAAAAATAGCGCTTTATATACTTGCTTTAAAAATATAAAATGCAAAATAGTTTATAACTATATATTTTAACTAAGTAATTTTTAAATTTAGGCTATAAAAAAATATTATATTAAATAAAAAATTTATATTTACTTTTATTTTTTAAGTAAAAATTTGCTACTAGCTGCAAATAAAATGCAAGCTAAGCACTACTTTCTATTTTTAAACTAATAAATAAATAAAATGCTAAAATTAAACTTTTAAATAGTACTTTTAAATTTTTGCTTTAGCTACTTAAAATAATGAAGTATAGTTTTTAAATATAGTGCAATTTGCATATAATAACTTTATATATAAATTAATAAAAATAATACTTTTTTATACTATATATAATAAATACTTACTAATTACTACTTTTCTTAAAGACAGCAGGCTATAAAAAAAAATATTAAATATAGTTAATAGAATTAAGCGTATGCGCTACGCAAAAGTAACACTTATAATATACTTATAAAAAATATAAAAATATTAGAATTAATACTATAATAAAAAATATAAATTTAAAATATTTTATTAAAAAAACTTTATATTATTTAGTACAAAGCATATTAACCTAGCAAACTAGCTAAGTAAAAAACTATCTAGCAAGTTTATTAGCTTTTTTTAAATATAAAAAGCAGTTAAATTGCAGGCATATTATTTACTACTTTTACTTTATTACTAAATTTATAATATATTCTATATTTTTTTACTAAAACGCTAGAAATTTAGGTAAAAAATAGAAAAAAATACTTAATTACTAAAAATTAATATTAAAAAAGAAGAAATTTAGGAAGTAGAAAAAATTTTAAAAAAGTATACTAAAAAAAAACAATTTTAGTACTTATTACGCTAGAAAAATTATAATAAATTTTAAAATACTTAAACCCTAGTATTAGATTTTAAAAATATAAATAATTTAATTAAAAAATTTAAATAGAATTAATAAGTACTATAATTAAAAAAAAATAAAAAAGTATAGCTTACGCAAGCAAAACACACATATATTATATATAAAAAAAAAATTATTTATAGTAAAAGCCTATAAGCTAAGGTATTTATAGCCTATAAAGCTAAAAAATAAATAAAAAAATACTATTTAAAAATTTTTTTAAACTAATTACTTTTTTTTAAAAAGGCCGGCTTTATTAAAAAACTTATTTATTTTTTTATTAGTAGTAGCTTTTTTTTAAAGAGCAGGCGCAGTAAGTATAATATATAAAAGCTTAGCTTTAGCTTTAAGCTTAAAATTAAACTTAAAATTACTATTATTAGTACTACTTTAAAGCGCAGTTAGCAAGTGTTATAAATATATATAATATATAAATATACTATTTTAATTAAATAATTAATAATTTACTTTAGAGCAGTTGCAATGTAATGCTACTTAGCTAAAATTAATTTTAAAAATTAAAAAAAAGTTATAAGTATTTAAATAGCTATATTTATTAAAATTTTAAAATAAGTAGTAATGCAGCAGTAGCTTACAAATTTTAAATTAAACTAGTACTAGTAATACGCAAGCTTAACGCTAGTCTAAATAATTATAATATTAATTTTAAAAATTATAATATTAGTAATTACTGTGCTATAGTAAGTGCGCAGTATATATAAACAATTTAAGTAGCTATTAAGCTTATAAAATATTTATATTAATTAGCTAAAGTATACTTGCAATAAACTATTTTAAAATATTTATAAAATTACAGCTACTATAATTGCTAGTAGCGCAATAGTTATAATAGTAATATTTAAAGCAATTATAATTTTTTTTTTATTTAGTAATATTTTAAACGCAGCATATACAAATTGCAATTATAATAATATAATTAGCGCGCTTTTTTTTTATACTAAATATAAAAAAGCAAGCATTGCGCATATACGCCTTTTTAATATACTTAAAATTTAAATAATAAACTATAATAGCAGGCGTAGTAGGTGCATTATATACATATAAAAAATATAAATTAAATAAATTATAAATATTTAAAGCAATAAAGTAATAGTAGCTTATAAAAATTTTCTATTATTAAACTTTACTATATTGCTATAAGCTACTTATTTGCTTTTACTTTTATATAAAAAAAGTATATAACGCGCTTTATTTATATAGTATAATAATTATATAATAAATGCAAAGTTATTGCGCACGCGTAAAGAATCTACTAAAAGTACTATAATATAATAATATATAAAAAAAATTCTATATATTAGTAAAATACTAGCTAGCTAAAAAAGCTTTATAATAAAATATTATTATTAAAAATTAGTATTGCAGTAATACTATACTATCCTTTTTAGGAATTAGTGCGCATATAAAAATTTTATATTTAACCTGCGCTATACTTGCAAAATAGCAGTATTAAATATTATTAATTTATTAAACTAAAAAATAATTTTTTATTAGTTATTTTTTTTTTATTTTTTGTAGCGTAAAGCAAATACTATTGCCTAAAACTACCTCCTAATATATAATACTTTTAAAAAAATTTACTTACTTTAGCGTATGCTTTTTTTTTTTTTTTTTTTTTATTACTATGCGCCCTAAATTTTTTTAAAATTATTAATTAAAAACTATTTTTTATTATAAAATTTTTTTTTTTTTATATTTACTTTTTTTTATGCAATTTATATTGCGTAGTAGCTTTATTAGCAGCTTAAAACTTAAAATTTTATTTTTGCATTAATACTATTAAATGCGCTATTATTTTTGCACTTTTAATAAATTTTATAAAAATATTTACTATTAAAGTAAAAAAGCTATTTAAGTACTTTTAAATTTTTTTTTTAAAAATATTAATTATAATTTAAATTTTAAATTATTACTAGGTATTTTTAACTCTTAAGTACTGTTTTTAATAGTAAGTAATAATAAAGTATATAACTAAATATTAAGCTTTAATATTATAGCTTTTAAATTAAATAGTACTAAGCTAGCACTTTAAAAGCTTTTTAAAATATTATTTTTTATAATAGCAGTATTAAAAGCAGCTTTAAAGCATAGTAAAAATTTAATTTTAGTAATATAATTAATGCAGTTGCATATTAAAATTTTAGTTTAGTACTTATATATTTTTTTTAAAAAAGCAAAATAGTTTATATTAAGTAGCTATAGTAGGTGCGACAAATATAAAAATATATAAAAAATAATAATTTTTTTTTTTTTACAATACTAGTAGAATTTAATTAAATTATAGCTTTTATAGCTATTTATAATTAAAAAATAATGCGCGCTAATAGTACGCCCTTTTATATATTTATTAAAATACTTTATTTATTTAAAGCTATATTTATTAGTTGTTTAGCTATTTGCAAAAACAGTAATAGCTTAATTTTAAAATAGGCTATTTTTTTTATACTAGGCAGAAAAGTAGTATTTGCTTATAAAAATAATAAAAAATAAAATTATTTAACTAGCTGCGCTAATATTTTAGATTACTATTATTTACTTTTAATT
The DNA here is from genome assembly GCF_010015615.1 of Cucurbitaria berberidis CBS 394.84. Classification (NCBI taxonomy): domain Eukaryota; kingdom Fungi; phylum Ascomycota; class Dothideomycetes; order Pleosporales; family Cucurbitariaceae; genus Cucurbitaria; species Cucurbitaria berberidis. Next base: position 3,303,364 of record NW_024468936.1, on the reverse strand, counting down.
ATTTTACTATACTATTATTGCTTATCTTTAATAGTTAAAGCTTGTAATAATAGCTTTAATTAATATTATACTTATTATAAAGCTTATTTTATTAAAATTATAAATATTTTTATTTATAATACTGTACTTTACTTTTATATTTTATATTAGCTAAAACTAGTTTTATATAGCGTTAGGATCTTTGCAGAAAGCTTTTTTATAATTATATTTTTCCTGCGAAGACGGGACCTAATGTGTTATTAATAGTTTATATTATTAGTATTTTTACTATATATTGCGTACTTTTATTTTTAAAATTGCTAAGCAATAAATTTTTAACTTTTAATAATATAACTTTAACTGCTAAAGCGCAGTTTTTTTTAATAGCTTTTAAGCATATATTTAAATATTTAGTATAATATTAGACTACTAAGCAGCTAATTAATACTAGGCCTTTAAGCAATAATAGCAATGCTAATAATAATAATAATAATAATAATAATAATAATAACTTTTTTTGCAATATTAGCTTAAATACTTAACTACTTTTTTACTTTTTTTTTTTGCCTGCGCAAGCTATTATTTATAGTATATTTAAATTATTATTATTTATTTTTTTGCTTTATTGCTTGCTTTACTGCTTATATTTATTTATTTTTATAAATAAAAGTAAAGTCGACGCTAGAGCAAATCATACAACGCAGTAAGAAAATTCAGTATAAAACTATAATTTAAGTGCTATATCTAGCACTTTAATATAGTATTAAAGTAGTAAAGTTTATATAATACTAAGCTAGCTAAATAGATCTTTAAAAAACTTTTAATAATTGCTATTAGTAAATTTAATATATTATTATTTAAAAATTGTAGCAATGTAACTATTAATTCTTAATAGTAATTAACTTGTTTAGGCAATGCTAGGCAGGTTAAATTAAACTAAAATAAAGCGTTTAGTTAAGTTTTTAAGCTAATATTAAAAGCTTAGTTTAATAGTAAGCTTATACCTTAACTAATATTTTTTTAAATAAATATAAGCAACTTAATTAGTAATAGTATATAAAATTATTAATTAAAGTTCTAGTTTAGCAAGTTAGCTTGTAAGGAATTATAGACTATAGTATTTTATATAATTATTAATAAATTATAATAGTTAAAGGTAGAAAGCTGCAGGTAGCAGTTTTAAATATATAATATATATATATAAAAACACTTTTTTTTTATACAATTGTTTGCCTATACTTTTATAGCAAGCTATATTAACTACTAATAATTATACAAGGCCTACTAATACTATTTATATAATACTTATTAATAATTTTCTTAATGCTGCTTTATGCTTTATTATATTTTTAGTATTTATAAAAAAAATTAAATTTTAGGCTAATTCTTTGCTATACAAAGCTGGCACTTTAAACTAGTATTAGTAAGCATTTAAGTGCTCTAGCAAGCTTAAACAAATTTTTTAAAAATTAAATATTAAGCTTTTTTGTATACTAAAGCACTTTATACTTAATTATATTTTTTTTAAAAGTTTTATTAGCCTAAAAAAGCTCTATTAAAAAAAATTAGATATATTAGCTATATTTATTATTAGCTGCTAAATATAAACCTTTTACTATAGTTTAACTGCTTTTTAGAAAGCCTTTATTACTAACTAGTAAGCTAAATTTAAAGCTTTTTATTTAGCTTTTTAGTACAAAAAGCTTATTTAAAAATTATACTAATAAGCATTTTTATACTGCTGCAGTTACTAGCAATTTAATAATTAAAAGCAATAACTTCTTGCAGCTGTAGAAATTATACAAATACTTAAGTAGCTTATATAATAAAAACCCTAAAGGAGGAAGCAAGCAATTAAGCTAAATATATAATAGAAAAAAAAAATAGTGCTAGAAAAAAAGAAAAGCAAAAAAGTAATTAAGTATTAAAGCTAATATTGCAGGAAAAGTTATTATTATTATTTACATTGCTATTGCTATTATTGCCTAAAAGCCTAGTATTAGTTAATTACTTAGCGGCAGGCTAATATTACGCCAAATATTTAGATATATACTTAGAAACTATTAAAAAAGACTGCGCTTTAGCAGTTAAAGTTATATTATTAAAAATTAGAAGTTTATTACTTAGCAATTCTAAAAATAAAAGTATATAATATAATATATTACACAGGCAAGTTAGTTGCCTAGTTAAGTTAATTACAATGCTAAAACTCTACTAAAATTAGTAGTTTTTTATTATTAAACGCAATGCTTTAACACAATAATATACAATTTTTTTAAAAAAAAAATTAAATATAGTTTATAGTTTAAGCTTTAAAATGCAATGCAAATTTTTTTTAATAAAAAGCTGCGCAAATCTATAGCGTTTCTTAAATAATATTTAATAATTAATTAAAAAAAAAGCTTTTATAATACAATACTAGGCCTAATAAAATAAAGTTTTTTTTAATAAAAAAAAAAGTAATTGCCTAGCATATATTTTACTTTAAAAATTAAAAATTTCTGCCCTAACTAGCTGCTATAAATAATATAGCTAATACTTTACTAGCTAAATATAAGCAACTATTTATTAGTAAAAATTAAACTAGTATATTTATTAAATAATATTTACAGTTTAGTACTAAGATTTTTTAAAAATATAACTACTAAAAAATTTTATATAAAAATCCTAAGCTTGTATAAAGCTAGTTTTAACTTATAAAAAATATAAAAGCTAAGTATAGTATTTAAAATAAAAATATATACAATTTTAATAAAACAGGCTTTATAATAGGCTAAATATTATATAAAACTATTATTTTAAGTACTAACTATTAAAAATAGCTAAAAATAGTGCAGCAAAATAATTAAAAGTAAGTAATAGTAATTTAAAATATTAATATAATAAAATAAATTATTTTACTTTTTATTATTTTTGCGGGCAAAAACTACTTTTTAGCCTAGTATAAAAAAAATAGCCTATTTTATAATTGAATTATTGCAGTTTTTAAAAATAGCTAAATAATAAATAAGCTTACTTTTAAGTAATTAAAGTACTTTAATAAGTATACTAAAAAGAAAATTATTAGTACTTATTATTTATTTATTATTAACAGTTATAAAAGCTACGCATTAGTCTAATTCTAGCAGTATTATAAAAAATAAAAAATTATTACTTTTTATATGCTTTTGCATTTATTATACTTACTATAGCTACTTAATATAAATTATTTTGCGCTTTTAAAAAAAGCATATAAATGCTAAGCTAAAAAGCTAATATACAATAGTATTAATTATATTATTAAAATTAAATTTTTATTGTGCTTTAAACTAGCTTTTAATACTATTATTATAAAAAGTAATATTTTAAGTAGCTTTAAAAGTACTAGTCTAGTTTTTTTTAACTTTAAAATTCTAATATTAAAGCTTAATATTTAGTTATATACTCTATTATTATTTACTATTAAAAATAGTTCCTAAAAGTTAAAAATACTAAGCAATACTTTAAAATTTAAGTTTTAATTAATACTAATTAAAATAAAAATTTAAAAGTACTTAAATAGTTCTTTTACTTTAATAGTTAAAGCTTTTAAAAAAATTTAAAAAAATGCAGTTATAATTGTGCACAAGCTTGTATTAATACAAAAAAAAATTACTAAATTTTAAATAGTTAATAAAGCTGTTATATAATAAAAATTGCATAAAAAAAAGTAAATATAAAAAAAAAAAACTTTTATAATAAAAAATAATTTTTAACTAATAATTCTAAAAGAATTTAAAATGTATAGTAATAAAAAAAAAGCAAAAAAGCAAGCATATACTAAAGCAGGTAAATTTTTTTAAAAGCGCTATAAATATTATAGTAAAACTAAATATAATATGCAAATATACAAGCAAAAAGTAAAAATAGTTTTTAAATAAATTAATTTATTATAATTTACTACTATAGTTTTTTACAGTGCTGTACTGTCGTGTATAGTACTAATTTTAGTAAAGTTTTAGCATTATAACTAACTTAATTAGGCAACTAACTCGCCTGTATAATATATTATAGTAAAATTACTAATAATATAAGCTATTAATAATATATTAGGTCCCGTTTTTGCGGGTTATATTTATTTATATACTAAGTTAATTATTTTAAAAAGCTGCATTTTTTAGTTATTATACTGCTAGTAACTATAGTTTTTAAAAAATAATTTTTAATATGCCGCAAGCTTTGCATTATTTTTAATATTTTTTATAAACTATAAAAGCTTATTTTTTTAGTTTTTAATAAAAGCAGCTTAATTACAGCTAAAGTTAAAATTTTATATTATTATATAATAGCTAATTATAGAAAGAGTTGCGTATTACTACTGCTTAATTATAACTAGCTTATTATAAAAAAATGCTAGAAAATTAAAATTAACTAGGCAGAGTAAAAAAAGCTTACTATAAAAAAAAATTAATTTTAAAGTATTTATATACTTTTTTATAGTACTAGCAGTTACTATTTACTAGCTTAAAATAGTTAAAAAGTAGTAATTTGTACTAGGCAATTATTAATAGCTTATAGCTAGTATTGCTAGCTATAATAGTAATTTACAGGCTTATATACACAAGTTTGTTTATTAGCATTATATTATTTATATTTAATATAAAAATAAAAGTAAAAAATAAAAGATTTAAAAAAAAGTTAGAATAAAAATAAATTTTAATTTATAAAATAAGCGCGCAAATATGTGCTTTACTGCCTATATATTTAGACTTTTACTATTTAAACTTTTAACTTTTTACTTATATATAACTATAAAACGCGCAATAATACAACTATATAATAAGTAATAATATATAATTATAAGCTTTAACTGCAAGCTTTATTCTATATATTTTATAGAAACTATATTTATCGCGCCTATTACTAATTATAAAAGAGTATTAGCTATTAAAAAGCTTATTACTAAACTAAAGCTTGCCTAAATTTTAGTCTAAAAATTTATTTATGCTTTAATAATAGTTTATAGTTAAAATTTAAAGCTGCCTAGTAATGCCTAAATAACTTAGTTACTATTAAAAGATTTATAGTTTTATTACTACAATTTTTAAATAATAATATATTAAGGCTGCTAATAGCAATTATTAAAAATTTTTTAATAATTTATTTTACTAACTTAGTATTATATAAATTTTACTGCCTTAATACTGTGTTAAAGTGCTAAGTATAGCACTTAAACTATAATTTTTATACTAATTTTTTTTACTGTGTAGTATAATCTGCTCTAGCGTTAACTTTACTTTTAATTATAGAAATAATTATATTTTTAATTAAATTTTATTTTAAGCTTAGGCTAGTATTTAATAAACGCGTTAGTTTACTTTAAATTAATTAAATTTTAATAATATTTAATAAGCAAAAAATTAGCTATATTTTTAATTTTAGTAAGCTTAGGCGGGTATCTTCTTATAATAAAATTAAATATATAATTAATAATTTTTTTTTTTTATTATAGTAAGTTTTATTAAATTAGGCGTACAGTTACATTAAAAGGTAGTTTTAATAAATTATTTTTTAAGTATTAATTTAGATATATTATAGTATTTTGCAATATAATAAATTAAAAAATTTGCATTTTATTTAATAGCCTAAATTATATTTTATATTTAATATTTTTTTTAAGCTAGTAACATATTATTATATTAATTTATTTTAATATACTATAAATAATAGTAGGTTTTAGTAGGAGCTTGGCAGAAACTAACTACTTGTCCTAACTAACTACTTATTATAGAAGTACGTTAATAGTATTTATAAAAGCAAAATTCTGTAATTTAAAAAAATAAAAAAAATAGTAATTTTTATACAAAGTGCTTTTTTTTACTAGAAACTAATACTTAATAAAAAGTTTTTATTTTTTTATAATTATTTATTAATAGCTTATATACTAAAAAATACTCTAATAGTTAAAAATATTAAAAATACTAAAATTTAGCAATTCTAATTTTTTATATAAAAAATATTTATTTTTACTTTTACTACTACTAATCTAGACTACCTAGCTTTTTTTAAATAATTTTAAAAAATAATAAACAAACGGTTAAATAAGCTGTACAAGCTATAAGCATTAAAATAATAGTAAAAGTTTAATATTTAGTTAAATGCGGGAGTAAAAATTAGTTAATTAAAGTATTATTCTTATTAAAATAGGCGGGTTAAGAAACTATAGTTGAGAGCTGTAGACTACCTTGGGCGGAAGAAATTGAACGCGTACGTTGAGGATACTTTGAGAACTTTGAGAATCAGTCGCAGGCTGTACATCTTACTAATATGATGCATTGACAAGTCTATGAACTGATCTATGATTAATAATCTGACTTTTATACAGTGAACTTTTCCTTGTTTTCCTCAGCGGCGTCCTCGGCGATCTTCCTGACCTTCTCCTCTCCAAGCTCTTCAAAGATGTCAAAGCCCCACCGCGACGACGTGTTGAAACGCTTATGCCTCTCCAAACCACTGAGCTCTTCGAACGCATCCTTTGGCAGCTCCTTGACCTGTAGATTGCTCTTTATCCTACTGGGCGTCACGCTCTTTGGCAGCACGACCGTTCCGCGCTGAATGCCCCAGCTCGCCAGCAACTGCCCACCATCCACGCCCAGCTTTTTCCCCAACACGCCTACAAGCTCATCATCGACTGTGCGCGGCTCGCCCGTCTGGTTGTTGCCGAGCGGCGAATACGCTTCGATGAGGATTCCTTTGCTCTTGCAGAAGTCGAAAAGGGCGGGCTGCTGTAGGTAGGGATGCGCCTCGACTTGGTTGGTTGCGGGAACCACGGTCGTCTTGGAGAGTAGGTCGGTGAGGCGGTTGATGGTGAAGTTGGAGACACCAATTGCCTTGACTTTGCCGGTGGAGAGCAACTTCTCCATGGCTTTGTATGTATCCACGGGGTCAATGTCGACAAGGTCGAACACACCGTTCTCGTGCAGGGGAAACCACTTGCCGGGTTCGCCGTTGAACGCGCTGAGGGAGCATTAGCAGGTAGGCTTAGTTTGGGCTGAAAAGGAATTGACCTACACAGGCCAATGCATCAGGAACAGATCGAGATATTCCACGCCCAGGCACTGCAGCGACCTGTCGAGCGCGCCCTCGACGTCTTTGGGGGCATGCTTTGTGTTCCACAGTTTGCCAGTGAGGAAGATTTCTGAGCGAGGCACGCCGCTATTGCGAATGCCATCACCTACTTCGACCTCGTTGCGATAGATGGCAGCGCAGTCGATATGGCGGTAGCCTTCTTTCAGAGCAGTCTCGACGGCACGCGCGACTTCACCGGGCTTTGCTTGCCAGGTACCGAAGCCAACTGCAGGAATCTTCGCACCCGTGTTGAGGGTAAAATGGGAGGGTAGAGGCATGTTTGCGTTGTCTACGTTGAATTGAGTTGATAGAGTGTGATAATTGTATTCAAGGCGGGTGAAGATACGGCTGAGGGGTAAAAGCAAGCAGAAGTGTCTTGAAATAGGGAAATGAGGGCATTATGATGACCATGACGATTGAATTATTCGCTATACTAGCTGCTGCTACTAGCTACTGAGCTTCGTGGAGGAAAAGGCGGAAAGGTTGAGGCCCGGGTCGGAAACATCGGCAGGGTAGGAGCGCCCCGCAAATGGCTACCCCGCTTCTGCCGGAAACCATGGCCATTCGTCTCATCTCTCCCGACTCTCCATCTCCATGTTTCCTACCATCTCCAGGAGTTCCCACATCCGTCATGTCGGAACACATTGCGCAGCAGCAGCATGAATCTCCGCTAGATTCGCCATCCACCATCTCACCGAGCCTCCATTCGCCACACAGCGGCAGTTCCGTCCCGCAGAAGCGAAATCTGCAAGGCGCGCCCGTTTGGCAGAAGACCAAAGTAACGCGGGCTTGCGACACCTGCAAGGCGAGGAAGTCCAAATGCTCGGGTGAGCAGCCATGCGAGAGCTGCAATCGCCGGGGGCTGCTCTGCCAGTACGAGGCTGTTTATTCGCGAGGAAAGGCGCCCACGCCTCGTCGCACGGCGGGCACTGCTCCGCACCGTGCATCGGTTGCTCCAGTCAACCCACCGCCCATTTCAGGCAGCGCAGCTAGCATTCCAGAACCCATCATATCCAGGATGGATCCACTTCCTTCACTGGCTCCGCGTGCTAGAGAGACTGAGGCTAACCACGATGTTTCCTCACGCGCGTCTCCAGGACTGGAAGTAGCTGGCCAGTACGCAGACCCAACTTCAGGCCTTTCCTTTTTACATCGTGCATGGCGGCGCATCTCCAACAATGCGACCAGTCAGGTCATGGGTGGCCAACTAGGTTCTATCGAGGAAAACCAGCTTCTTACATGCGCTGGCGACAAGCCATTCTTGGGGAAGGACCAGGTATATGTGCCTTCTCTGGACAGGGGTCGCGAACTGCTGGCGCTCTACTTTGACGTTTGCATTGCCACGTACAGACTTCTACACAGACCTACCGTGGAGTCATGGCTTGAAACCGTCTCAGAGAATGCTCGTCTCAACCGATCATTGTTCTTTGGGCTTGGCCGCGCAAAGGCTGCTACCGTCCTGTCCGTACTTGCCATCGCATCCTTTCACGAAGAGAAAGCCAAAGGCAGCAGTGCCTTCTCACCAGTCAATGAGGACTCATTGCAATTACAGAGTGATGAGCTGTTCTGCGAATCTTTCCGCCTGGCCGAAGGAGAGACCGGCAATCCGCGACTGGAGTCGGCACAGTCACGTCTCATCCAAGTGCTGTATCTATTAATGTCGTGCCGCTTCAATCAAGCATGGTATACCTTTGGCCACACACTACAAATCATCTCAGCTCTTGGTCTTCATCGAAGAGACCATCGCAAGCGGTCGCCCACATCGCACAAACGTGACTACATCGAGGAACAATGTAGAAGACGAACTTTTTGGGTTGCTTATACACTCGACAAGTACCTTGGCGTGATGATTGGAAGACCGCGACATTACCACGATGATGATATTGATCAAGACTTCCCAGACTCAGTCAATGACGAGGACATGACAAGCTCCGGTCCACTTGTAAGTGGCACCGACGACTGCCATATCGACTCGCTAGTGTTTCACGCGAAGCTTGCTCAGATTGCCGAGAGAATTTCACGTGAGGTATATTCAATCAAGCCAGTGCCCGACATCGCGCGGCTTGAGGCCGCTCACCGACTTGGGCTTGAGCTTCGTGCCTGGAGGGCGTCGCTGCCACTGTTCCTCGGGGCCATCAATCCTAGTAGCCTAATTCCCAGCTTCCGACGGCAAGCGACTGCTTTGAAGCTTTCATATTGTCATGCCGTTATGCTGGCTCATCGGCCATTTCTGCTAAAGAATGCAACGCCTAACAGCGACGAAATGCGCAGTCTGGCCAAGGAAGGCCTTGCCGAGTGTATCTCAGCTTCTCAAGCGGTGTTGGAAGTTGTTGATCGCATGGCAGGAGAAGGTCGTTTATTTCACGCCTTTTGGTGGACTCATTATGTCTGCTTTTGCGCGTTGGTCGTCGTGTACGTGTGGGCCATCCAGGAGAGCAGCAATAGCACGACCCTAGATGAACGCCGAAGCATTCTGGACCAGGCCGAACGTTGCCTGCAACACCTTGCGCAAGCCACAGCGTTGAACTCACCGTCACGCAAATACAGTATCATCTTACAGGAGCTAAGAACTGAAGCTAAGAGGAAGACTGCAAGACCTATACTGGATCATTCACAGCCGACGCATCTTCCGATCACGATGGTGCTAGATGGCGATCAAGTTGAAGCTCGTGCAGACGCTATCCAAGACCAGGCGATTCCAGATCAGGGTACTGCAACACATATGTGGCAACCACTTTTTGGCAGTCCGATTGACACCGCAATACCTGGATTGCAGAATTTCTTGGATGACTGGCAGACGACTGACTGGCTTCACCTTGATTCTTCGGCATTTGGACCGTTGCCAGAATTTGATAACGCATCTTTGACGTGGATAAACAGTATAACTTGATGGCTTACAGTACTACTATTGACATGAAATCATTATTCAACTACTCCTCAGTCTCAATGTTCCTCCTCTTGCTTTACACGCTCATTTCGAAGATCGGCTTTTCCTTTGATAGCCAATAACTACGCATCTCACCCTTAGAGCGTGTAGCGGAACAGCGGCGACTTATCACCCATGTTCAACAACTCCTCGTCAGTGTACTTCGCCCTCACCTCATCCTCGCTCATTTTGGCCTTCTTTGTGTTGCCCCACTTGTATGACAGCTCCAACAGGAAAGCGACGATGAAACCGCTCGCACCGAAAGCCAATGACAGCCCGAAACCTGTATAGTATTTGGGCTTCTCGGCCTCCAAATACATGTAGGAGCCGATGACTCCTCCAATGTTGCCGACGCAAATGTTGAAAGCAACACCAATGGCGCGGCGAGAGGTAGGGGCGAGGTTGTTGGATGCCCAGGAGCTTCCGGCCGGCTGGATGGGATAGATACCCATGCACGTCAAAATGATGGCGAAGAAAGCTGGGCCGAGATTGCCGCCGAGGTTGCCTTTGAGCGAGATGACAATCGAGTATCCGATGAAGATGAATGATAGCGGGATTGCGATGAATGGAAGGCGCCAGTAGAACCGATCAGAGAGCCTGGCGAAGACAATTGCGCTGATGGCTCCTGCAACATATGGAGGAACCGTCATCAGTTGTGCGTTGGTGTTGGTGAAGCCCATTCCCTTGGTGATTGTTGGAAGCGTGAATTTGGTTCCTGCTCTCGAGTTAGCTAGGGTAGTTGGAGTCGCTCTGCGATACGTACCATATGAGCATGCTGAGATGCAAAGCAGAATATACGCCTGCATGTACAGTCGCCAATTGCATAGCACCATCTTCAGGTCGTGCCACTTGAAGGACTCGCCCTTCTCTTCCTGGAATTTGCCACCATCCTTGATGAACCTCTGCAACTCGAGGAAGCGGATCTCATCAGGTTTGAGCCATCTCCCGCTCAAGGCTGGGGAATCGATCAGCAGAAAGAAGCATGAGATGCCCAGCATGACGGTGAAGATGCCTTCGAGGAGGAAGATCCAGCGCCAACCCTCGTAGCCTCCGACGCCGTCCATCTTGGCGATACCCGCTGCGAGGATTCCGGAGAAGGCACCGGAAAGAGCTGATGCGCAGTAAAAGTATGAGATCCTCGTCGCAAGGTCGCGTGGCATGTACCAGTATGTGCATAAGTATACGGCACCAGGGAAGAAGCCGGCCCTGGGGGATTGATCAGCAATGGTTTAATTGCACAGCTTGCATGAACTTACTCAAACACTCCAAGAAGGATGCGTGTGATCAACAGCCCAGTAAAGCCCTTGACCACGCCCATCATGGTCATGATGATACCCCAGCAGAAGATAAGTATACCGAGATAATACGATGGCCGCTTGAACTTCTTCAGCAGTATGTTGGACGGAATCTCCAACAAGATGTAGGGCACAAAAAACACAGACAAGACAATGTTCCATTGCACACCAGTAAGGCCAAGATCTTCGACCATGCCTTCGATTTTGGCGTTCTGAGTAGCGTTAGCTAGGCGCGTCGGAGGGATGTGGACTGAACTTACTCCGATGTTTGCTCGGTCGATGTGCGAGATGAGGTAGAGAATTGCCAGCATCGGCACGAGGCGCTTGTCGACCTAGCCCGGCGTTAGCAAGGTGGGAACGCTGCATTGGATGGTTGCATTCTTACCTTGTGAATAACCTTTTTCCTCTTCTCAGGTGAGAAGTTCATGTAAAAGTCGGCATCTTCAGGAGAAATACCCAACACTTGGATGTTATCAATCTGAACGATCTGGTGCGGCTTCTCAGCGTGGGTCGAGCCCGGCTTCTCGTCGACGTAAGTGATCTCGTTCTTGTCCATTGACGAAGTCATGGTGAGAATCCACGAGGAATTGGATGATGAAGCAGATGAGAGTGCGGCACAAGCAAGTTGTGCAGGCAGTGTTTGCGATGTCCTTGTCACCGTCACTGCGATGACTGCTTTATACGTAGGATGAGCGCGTGGTACTACGGGGTCGATGAACGTGGCTTGCGGAGAACCACATGCCAATGCCAGCCACGAGATCAGCCCCGCCTTGGGGGATTGTGGAGAACGTGTCCAGCGTCTGAGATAGGTGCCTTGGTTGACCCCACGGGGTAGAAAACGCGGAGATCAGCTCAGTTCGGAAAAGTACGTGCCCTAGTTTGGCCGGATAATAGTGCCTCGCAAATCAGCGGAATATCCGGCTTTCCTTGGCCGGAAGCGGATATGCAGAGCACCGGAGATCCTACCGCCATCGCCTTCGCGGAACCTCCTCACGGCTAGGTTACTCCGGACATCTGATCTTTTCCACGATAGATTCAATACTAAAGGAACATGCGTCGCGGGGTGTTCATCCAGCACTCAATTGCAGCATCTTCGCTCTCGTTGCAATCATCTCACTTCCCCAAGTCATTTTGTTCTACTCCTCACGAGTCCCCACCGAAAGCATGGCGCCCGCACAGATCGCCATACCCGGTCCTCTCTCCCAGCCAATACCACAGCCTACTATCCAAAGTGTAGCGCAAGACACACACCGACCGGATGATTCCTCAATACAGACAGTCGACGCGCTGGTACGGCACCGCGCACGCAGTTATCCTCATGCCACAATCGTATCATATCCTAGCTCAGGCGTCGAGTTCGTCGACTACTCGATGCAACAGCTCGATGTGTTCGCATACCGCGTCGCACGTCACTATCAAGCCTTCATTCCTACGAGAGCCAGCTCGGAAACGAAGCCTACGACAGTTGCACTCCTCGGCCCGAGTAACTTCGACTACTTGGTCACGCTGCTTGCTCTGACAAAACTTGGCCACACTGTACTGTTCTTATCAACAAGGATTTCTCAGTTGGCTGTTGAGTCACTAGTGGAAACGACTGGGGCCACATATTTGTTAGCAGATCCGAAGCTCCTTCAATTCGCAAACGACGTTCGCTCGAACTTGCCAACACTGCAGGTCAATGAGATTACGGGGAGCAGCAGCTATGACTTCCCAATCGAGGTTCATGCGGATACCCGTATGGACTACCAACTCGATCCTGCAATCGAAGCAACTAACAACATCTACATTATTCACTCCAGTGGTACGTCTTCTCTTCTAAAAATAAATTGTCCTCTAGCTAACTTATCCAGGTTCGACGGGTCTACCGAAGCCGATTTATCAGCCGCAGAAGAGCACCATCGCCAACTACGCCATCAGCATGGATATGAAAGCCTTCATTACCCTCCCGCTGTATCACAATCATGGTATCTGTAACTTCTTCCGCGCCATCTACAGCGGCAAGTCCATTCACATCTACAACGCGGACCTACCGCTCACACAACCATATCTCGCCACGATCTTGAGGAAGCACAACTTCGAAATCTTCTATGGCGTCCCTTATGCATTGAAATTGCTCGCAGAGACCGAGGAAGGCATCGAATTGCTAAGGCAGCTGAAGATTGTCATGTATGGTGGTAGCGCATGTCCCGATACTCTGGGTGACTTGCTCGTAGAGAATGGTGTGAACCTCGTTGGTCACTACGGAGCGTGAGTACACTTTCCCTTCCCATTAGACTTTGGCTAATATCGCGACAGTACCGAAGTAGGTCAACTCATGACTTCATTCCGACCTGCAGGTGATAAGGCCTGGAACTATGTCCGAGAATCGCCAAAACTCTCACCCTTCCTTCGATGGGTCTCACGCGGACCCAACCTTTACGAGTGCATCATCTTGGACGGATGGCCAGCCAAGGTCGCATCCAATCAACCTGATGGCAGCTATGCAACAAAGGATTTGTTCGAGCCCCACCCGACAATCGAAAAGGCCTGGAAGTATATCGCACGACTGGACGACACAATTGCCCTGGTCAATGGCGAGAAATTCAATCCCGTCATGATGGAGGGCAAAATTCGGTCGCACAAGGCGGTCACCGAGACCGTAGTCTTTGGAGCGGGCCGACCCTACCTCGGTATTCTGGTTGTTCCAAGCCCGGCTGTTCGAGATCTTTCAGAAGATGAGATCATTGACCAAATATGGCCGGTAATCGATGAGGCAAACAAAGTCGCTGAGGCGTATGCAAGGATATTGCGCGATATGATCCATATCCTTCCGCATGATTGCCAGTTTCCACGAACCGACAAAGGCAGTGTCATCCGTCAGGCATTCTACAAACAATTTACTACCGAGATCGAGGGAGCTTATGATCGAGCTGCAACCGCAAGTGGCGATCTTCAAGCAATGTCTCTTGATGATCTGGAAGTATTCGTGCGCAAGACTTTAACAAAGTCTTTACCGGAAGCCAGCGACATTGATAAGACAGCGGACCTTTTTTCTCTTGGTCTCGACTCTCTTCAATCCATTCTGATCCGCACGGAGATCTTGAAGACTGTGGATATTGGCGGTAACAAGCTCGGTCAAAACGTCGTCTTTGAGTATCCATCCATCGCCTCACTGAGCGCACATCTTTTGGCTCTTCGCACGGGGCAAGAGGAGGAGCAGACGTCTGTCGCTACACAGATGCAGGACCTCATCGAGAAGTACAGTGACTTCAAGCCCGCCAGACGACAGGATGTTGCTCTCACAGGCGCAACTGGATCACTTGGTGCACATGTACTTGCACAGCTGGTAGCGCGACCGGATGTTGAGACAGTTTACTGCCTCGTAAGGGCCAAGGACAACAAGGACGCTACTCGACGTGTCCGCCAATCTCTCTTGACACGCAAGATCTACCACTCCTTGTCGCTCGCAGGACGCCGAAAGATCCATGCTCTTGCTGCTAATCTTTCGGATCCATACCTCGGACTCAACAGTCAGACACATGCGGTTGTCGCAAAGAACCTAGCGACTGTTATCCATTGCGCATGGAGCGTCAATTTCAACCTGAAACTTTCGTCTTTCGAAAGGGACTGCATCGCTGGCGTACGTCACCTGATAGATCTTTGCCTAGCGGTACCATCGGCTGAACCTGCATCTTTCGACTTCTGCTCCTCCGTTAGTACCGTCGCGAGGTGCCCTGACATGCACACACCCGAGGCACTGGCAGAGCTAGACTGGGCGCAAGGCATGGGCTATGCTCAGAGCAAGTGTGTTGCTGAGAACGTCTGCATGGCAGCTGCCAAGAAGACTGGTGTCAAAGCCAGGGTACTGCGTGTAGGCCAGATTGTTGCGGACACTGTTCACGGCGTGTGGAATGCTACCGAAGCCATTCCGCTCATTATGCAATCTGCAGTCACCATCGGTGCGCTACCGAAGTTGGTCGAGTCGCCGAGCTGGACGCCAGTTGATGTCATCGCAAAGGCCGTGATGGAAATCTCCCTCAGTGACGCCGGCTCCATTGTGGCCAATGTTACGAACGCGAAGACATTCTCCTGGATGGATGATCTGCTTCCCGCTCTTCGACAAGCTGGCTTGAACTTCGATGAAGTCGAGCCAAAGGAGTGGGTGAGAAGGCTGCGCGAGTCGACTGATACCGCCGAGGCCAACCCGCCAAAGAAGCTAACCGAGTTCTTCGCTTCCAAGTACGACAAAGACACATTCTCCCCATCAAGGACATACGAAACTAGTGTCGCACGATTATTCTCTCCTGCTTTGGATAATGCACCCGTACTTGACTCGACTTTCGTCAAGACTTTCGTGGACCAGTTCCAGGCCAGTTCATGGCAACAGAAGCTTTCGGACACACCAGCGCAACAGAAGAAGCAAGTCATCGTCCTCGCTGGACCTTGCGGTAGCGGTAAATCTACCATCGCCAAGAAGCTCAGTGCGACCTTCAAGGCACCCTTTATCGAAGGCGACGAACTGCACACCTCTGATGCCGTGACGCTCATGGCAAACGGTACACCACTCGATGACTCAGTTCGCGCACCGTGGCTCGATCGCCTCAAGGAGCGCGCACTTGACACCGTCATCAACCAGAATTACGATAATGTCTTCGTCTCGTGTTCCGCGCTCAAATCAGCGTATCGCGACCGATTCAGGCAGCTGGAGGAGGGACGTGACGACATCCAAGTCGTGTTCGTGGATCTTCAAGTCGAGAAGGAAGAGTTGGTGCGCCGCATGAAGGAGAGGGGCAGTCATTACATGAAAGAGGTTATGGTGGACAGTCAGTTGGCTATTCGCGAGGAGCCGGGGGTCATGGAGACGGACGTGTTCCCTGTTGATGCTGGGATGGACATTGAAGATGTTGTGGAGGAGGTTTCGGGATTATTGAAGGAGGTCAGCGGTGTTCGTGGATAAGATAGCAGTGTTGCGGCACTGCTCATGGGTATGAAGTTATTATGACTGGATGGGTTTTGGGAGTTTCGGGAGTTTCAAGCTACTCGTCGCGGCTACCATTGGTAACTTGATTTCTTTGAATGTACATACTCTTTGAATTAGTTTCACTTAATTGGCTCTTGCCCTCGACGCGTGACAGGCTGTGTGATTATGTCTAGACTCGAGGGTGTTGTACTGCTACACCAGTTCGCCGATCTTGCGTGTTATTATTAATACGCTAAGAGGAAGAGTAATGTGTATTGCAACCAGCCCAGGTCCTCTCATGTATGGTTCTTAACTCAATATAACCCAATATTTGTAATTGGATGCTACCACACGGCAGTACTGACACTTAAAAGGGATGTACTCGTTGCTCATTGTCGAACTGCTGAAGGTAGATGGCACTACATGGTGAAGGAACATGCCATCACAGCTACCACCAATTTTAAATCACCAATGGAACTCATGTTATTATGCACTTTTGAAAAGTCCGCTCCCGCTTTTAGAGCAGCCCTCTTATCTGTTCAAGCCCTTCGCTCCGTACGATGGGCTCGGAGATGTTAGGCATTGTTCACCGACGTAGTTACAGGGTTTCTTTGATACATTGTGGCCCAAAGCTGGGAATGTCCAAGTTGTTCATTGTGCTAAGCACCGGCCTGGCAGGAGCCCCAGTGGTTATTAAGTTATATCCCGTTCAAATTCTTCTGTTCTAACCACGATTTAGAACATCAACAAGTAACGCCTCACCAGATCACGCCTCAATCACCAACGAAAAGTTGACACTAGTATCACATCCAAATATGGATAAGTTCAACTTTCTCAAAGTCTTGCCTGCAGAGCTGCGCTGCATAATCTACCACGAGGTTCTCGAAGGCTTTACGACCGATACCTGCGCTTGGGCCGGTGCATTTCTCACATGCAAGCAGCTTTACCTCGAGTTATTCCACGAGCTACCCAAAGCCTTTCATGTTGAACTCAACACCATGTTGTCGGAATTACAGGCTAAGTGGACTGTTGATGGCATCGCTCCGCTTCGAATTAGCCAGCAGGGTTCGGCATACGACAATGCAGAGGTCACCATAGAACTTCCTATCAGCTACTTCCACGATGCCGAGGATACGTCTCCCGATGAGTTTGACCGATGCTGGGACATATTGGCCCCGCTTCTGGCATTCAGACTCCGCACCCTTACTATCTGTTTCTATATGGATGAGAAAATGGCCGGTCGAAGCCTCATTTGGGAACCAGATGTATATGGTCCGACCGTTGACTTAGGGTCGCTTCTCGTCTATGGTAACTTGGCACAGCATGACCACTCTGTACCCGGTCGCAGGAATACAGTACACGCAGTTCACGTCAAGCGAGTCGTGTTCAACTGGTCCACTATGTACACCTTGGAAAAGGAAAGGCGGGACCTGATCGCTGTCTGGGCTTATGCTTACGGTATGTCTGATGAGTGGGAGATGAAACCTACTATAGAGATCGAATTGTTACAGGCGGATGAGAGCGTCGAGCTCCCCGAAACCGTAGGCCCCGCTATCGCGATGCCTGATCAGATGATTTGGACCCGACGCACTGCTCCCTTATCTCCAGCTCCATCTCTCTGATCGCTAAATGGAGGTTTAGAGCGTGGCTTCCCATACTATCGGCAAGTGGCTACCTCATTCTTTCGGCACTATGAGTTTGCTGGATATTGCTACAGCAGTCGTAAAACTTGGCATTCTAGAATGTAATTAAAGCTAAAATCTTAACAACTTTCCCTGTGTCTACATTGCTTAACATCGAGTCAACGAAGTGATCCTTTCCGCTATCCCAACCAGGAACACAAGTCCCTTCTTGTCCCCATCTTTCCGCGAGAGAGCCCCTACACATCGTAGAGTTGCCCGCACAGGAGTCATCAGCAGGCTGGTCTGTTGCTTCCTTGCCTTGCCGTCAGTGTTATGTCGACAACCCGCCCGTTCAGCACCGTTTCCTCTACCACCCAACGCGGAGGAATGGTTGAGAAGTTTGACTTGAAAAGCAAAGAAGCCACCACAACCCGACCAAGCACCCACTTGTATCTGTGGTTGCGCCATTGAACGGAGATATCTCGTTTGCCGCACATGTCCTGACTCTTTCTTATATTTTCTCTCAAAAATTCGCGCGCAGACTCATCGAGTATGAGGTCGACAATTCTTGAACAGATCACCAATAAGTAATTGTAGATTCGTGAAGCGTTGCCATGTGAGCCGGCGATTCCCATGTAAGAGGGGATATGCCAGCTGAGCGGTAATTGACCGTCGAATACCGCGAAGGTGAAAGATTGAATATGTCTTTCGTTCAGAATAAAGCTTGTGCAGCTGGAATCTCTGCCGGTGAATGGCGGTGTGACTAGTACTCTAGTGTTGCTGAGAAATCCGATCTTTGCTGGTATCATCGGGTCTATAACTATGCCAAATTCGTGTAACCATTTTCTTTCTAGGTGGGCGAAGTCTTTCCTTGCAATGCTGAGTATTTCCTCGGAAGCTTCGAGGTAGATGGCGGAGCAGGACAAAAGGATGCCGTAATATTGGTCCATTGGGTAGCCATTTGAAGGATACATGTAGCGATATACCAGCAATCGTAGCTCGATGGGTAGGTCCAGGAAACCTATCGTCTGAATTTGAACCTTCTTGACCCACGTCCTTTTGTTGTAGAAGTCGTAGAATCTTAGCCAGTCCCCATGAATAGCTCTCGATACCAGTTCCATCGCACTTTTGGTTCACTGTGACAAAGTGGAAGGGGAAATCCTTCGAAATAAGGACATGCACAATGTTGCATACGTTCCCAGTACGGACGAGAGAAGAACAGGAGCACAAAGAAAAGGAAGGTTGCAAAATATGAAATATGGTCGAGTTCTAAAACTCTGTGTGCGTTACTACGTAATCATTGTGATTCGCCCGTCTAGAGCGATGATTTAATAGTACAACCAATGGGCAAAGGGACATTGTCTAAGCCAGGAACTTGTATTTCCAAGCAATCCGTGAACGGCTGTCATCCTTCCTGGTAATGATTTCAATAGTCTTAATTCATTTCTATCTCTACAAATACTCTTCACACAGCGAGTCATTTGTTTGGCAGCGCGAAGAGCACCCAGTTCAACTCCTCAGAGTCTATGCCTTGACTCTACTTTGGCGTCCAATGGTCAGAGAAGTTGCAGCTAGAATTTCCAGACAGTTCAGTCATATTCTCAAAACACGCTGAAACAAGAAACCCCGTTTCTTTACTCTGTGTCACTTTCCTCTGAGCCTTTGACACACCAAGTCAATGAGCGCTCTCCGTACCGAAAATGAGGAGAAGCAATAGCATTCTTTTGCAGGAACTCTGAACTCATCCCGATACCACTCGTTAATTTTGAGGTAAAGGGAGATACGCCCCACGTGATTGTTGTCTCTAACGGTTGGAATCGCTCAAATAGGCCGTTTCGTAGAAGGTAGAAGCAAAGCCATGTAACTGCGTCTGTATGAAACTTGTGCGCAGTATGAGTAGAGGTGATTTCCCGGTCATCGTCCAGTTTGATGGTGAGATGCCTACGGCGAATTGTGCTTAGTTGATCTAAGACTGCCGTGTACGTGGAATCCACATGTCTATGCCTGAATAGAGCCGGGGCGGGGTCCTTCATGAAGACTGAAAGAGGTAGAATTAGGTCGATGGAGCTAATCGCGTCCAGTTTGCGAGGCTTCGCTATTTTGAATCGCGCTTGGGTGCCATTGTTGACGTTGCTCTCGACCTCTTGCAGATATTGCGTTGCACACCTCACCAAGTCACTCGAAACTTCATGTTTGATGAGCTTGCAAATGCGCAGAAGAGGCTGGAACTCGATGACGGGATCATCGTTGCCGGCAACTTCGGCGTAGATCATCAGTCGCAACTCTGAGGGAAGACCAAGAAGCGAATTTGGCGGTAGGGTTAGTGAGGGAGCGGCCGTAGAAGCGGCATTTCCACGCTTGAAATAGGGCTGGGAAGACCAAGCTTGCCAAGCTTTGCGCTTCGACGGTTCAGTACGGAGAGAATGTTGATCAGACATTTCTCTACGTTGTCGAGAGAATGGTTGAGGCCGTAGTGGTGGAATGTTAAAATGGTATGCGGGGAGATTTGGTAGAGGTGTGAGGGTAGAAGGAAGCGCTTATATGTGCGCGATGCACTCCAATATGTTACCACACAGTGACGTCACAACGTGCCCTAGCAACGTACCCTAGCAACATTGTCATTTCACTAGAGAACTCACATAGTCATAATCAATTAATACATTGTGTTCGGGTATAAAATGCCATTTGGAACGAGTGAAACGAAATGGATGGTCTCGTGTCAGATGAATGTGCTGTGGCATTTACTGCTGACTTATTGCCGCAGAAAGTGATATATATCCGCTATCATCATCAATTTCCATAAGTGAGTCAGAGGGATTCCCTATTGGGGCACGCTACGCTATATTAGGCGGTTGAGGGATACGATTCACGACTGTATCGTTCGGAAGACTACCTAGCTCAGGTCTAGCGAAATGGGTTTGTTGAGAGAGACACTTTCTCCTTGATGAGGGAATGGTACTGGGTATGCGCGCCGTTGACCAATGAGGGTGGGTTGTTATGCGTATTCATCGAGGCTGACCTCCGAGATTAGAGGCCTCCAGCCAATGACCGGTGGACCCAGCTCACGTCCAGCTCGCTGTTGTCCTACGCGTCGATAATTCTCCACCGGGAACACGAGGAAGAGAGGGGCCGCGATTGCCGGTCTGAGCGAATGACATTCAAGAAGTGCACAACCCTCATTCAAGAGTGTATTGATACTCAAAAGCTGAAACCCCACAAAGCTCTTTCCGTCGACTCTTATTCGGCCACACATTACATGAATGAGTTCTGAAACGCGGATTCATGTAGCGAGGTTATATGTCCCCGCGATAATTTGAAGTGGATACAATTTGCCATACAACCCTGGGCTCGTCAACATAAACAGAAGAGTGTACTGCTGGCGGTGGAAAAGAAACCACCGACGGATATGTGCGAGGAAGTTTTGGATTGGACCCTC
Organism: Cucurbitaria berberidis CBS 394.84; assembly: GCF_010015615.1. Classification (NCBI taxonomy): domain Eukaryota; kingdom Fungi; phylum Ascomycota; class Dothideomycetes; order Pleosporales; family Cucurbitariaceae; genus Cucurbitaria; species Cucurbitaria berberidis. The sequence goes on along the minus strand of NW_024468936.1, from coordinate 3,282,081 downwards.
GCTAGGATGGGAATCGCAATCACACCAAGGGAACAAGACCGATACGATTACAACTGTGAGACCAAATGGTGCGAGAGGACTCTGGCGAGAACAGCGGACGAAGAGCAGAGGCATTGCTAGTATGTTAGGAGATATTGAGTGTGATATGTAATGGGTAGAAACCAGTAGCGAAATGTGATTGAGGAAGTTTCCGCCAGTACTCCCTTGTCCCATAATAATGAGGGAATTTATTTGTGTATCACATCCCAAGTTCACCTATCCCATGCAAAGGCGCAAATCGGGAACTATAGAGCGATGATCAAAACCATCACTCGCCCTGTTCCCAAATTTTAGTTGCGAAGAGGAAGGGGCCTGAACCTTACTTCACTCGAATATACCCGCTCTGTCTGCCGGCCCACCCCGTCCTGCACAATCTCCATTAGATAAAGGATCTTGGTTCCCGGAATGACGTTCGCAATCCGCGTACACATCTTCCTTCCATTCATCTCATTCGCTAACTCATCAATCGTAAATGTAACTTTCTTGCAATGAACTTTGCCTTTGCCGACGTAATCGATAAAGAGGTGCGAGCGCCACGACTTGAGATCGTAGTAGGGAAGTCGGTAGAAGTGGCAGCCTGTGAGGATAACCTGGAGGTGGTTGAGATAGAGCGCGTAGAGAGACGACATTGTCTTGCTCCAGAACCTTTCAATATCATACCCATGCCCGGGTATAGGTGTGTGGACGGCAATATCGCGGATAAGGTTGAGCTGCGGATGTCTGAGGCCGACCGTGATATCCGGCTGCCATGATGCATGATTGCTCGCGATGTATTTAGCAAGATCTTGCTCTGGCTTGAGCTCGGCGCGCATGTCATTCTGTAACTGTCGGCAAGCAAAGTACGCACCCTTCCACGCAAGGCTATCGGCAGAGGCAGGTGAGAGAGTCATGTATTTGCAGATCATCAATCGGAGCTCCGTCGGCAGGGATAGTAGTCGGCTCGCCTGCTGCGGCTGTATGAGAGAGCGTGGATCAGGTGTGGCTGCCTGATTACGCGCAAGCGCCTTATGTAGGTGATCGAGCAAGAGGCGACTTGAATCGCGGATCGCAATCGTGGTCGCGACATCGTCGACAATAATAAACGAAGGTTCCGGCATTGCGTGTTTTTCATGTGGTGGTTGAGGTTGTCGGGCTGTGATAGTAATAATTTGAGTCTAAACCCTGTCTGTGGATTCTCGTGTAGGCGCCTGTATCGCGTGCACACGTGATCTACCCGCTTCTCACTCGCAACCACCAAAGGTAGTTAGTCACACTAAAGCAGAGAATTTACATGCTAGCGACTCCCTCGAACCTTGTTGAGCGAGGCGGGACGCTACCCAATGTTCCTTATCAAATATAATTCACAGAAACAAAACGAGCTAGCACGTAACAAGCTAGAAGCCCGAGCTACTCTTTGGTGAGATTCGGGACAACGTCCAATGGTCTACACCAAACTCAACACTCCATAATGGAAGCGCGTCCCATCGGTTACTTTTCTGTCTCTCCACTCAAGCGTGGTAATAATTTGGTACTATCACTCTTCTCATCTTTACATGTCAGCGCTAGCTAGTCGTATGACGGTATGAGCCAATCCAATCGCGATGACACCAAGCAAATCTGACAGGCCACCGGCTTCGCCAAGTCTCGAACCTTTGTCTGTATTCGTACGAATGGGGCGCCTGTCTTATATAAAATAGCGAGCACGGTACAAAAAAAGCTTTCCGTTCCGCACATTGCCGGTATTCACAATGGGCGTCCTTCAGCGAGTTCTTTCGGCGGGGCTCATTCCCCTTATCGCCCTTCTTGCTCTGCAACTGTTCTCTCCGGGAACTCTAAGTGGCCTGTAGGATGCATTGCCCTACATCAGTAAGACGCAAACGGAATCTAGGGTAGGGTAGTGCCGACCGCGTTGGCTCGATCAGAAACCCCCCTCATCATTTCTGCCATCACGCACTGGTCCCACTTCGAGAAGATTGCGAAAGTCGCTGTCATCCTAGCACAGCTTGGATACCCGATCACCCTCATTACTGGTCGTATCCTCCAAAAAGAAGCCTCCAGCCTACACCCAAACATCACTTACTACCCCCAACTTGGGCAACCGGATAAGCTTTCTGAGGAAGATTACAAGACATTCGCATCGTTTCCACCAGGCAGTGAGGAGGCTCAAGTTTCCATACAGAAAGCTGTACTTGTAGATGGCATGCCAAACATGCACGAAACTCTTCAAAACGTCTTCAAAGGATTTAGGGACCGGTTCGGAAACAGCAAGCCCTTGATTTCGTTCTACGATCTGCCAATCCTCGGCCATTTGCCAATTCTCCTCGGCGCCCCTGGCATCAAACCAGATGTCACCTTTGCAATTAGCTGTCATCCACTGTCCATAAATTCGAACGATACGTATCCTTTCCATATCAACAAGCTTCCCGAAACCGGACCAGATGCAAAGGCTATCCATCGGAAAGCGTACCAGGATCTCCACCAGGACTACCGAACTCGGGAGATGGATTTATACATGTGGGCGAAGTTTCGCGAACTGGGTGTCGTACAAGACAATCTCCCCTCAATGCATCAAGCGATGGGCGGGTCACCAGACCATCTCATGACTATGGGCGTCCCGGACTTTGAATTTCCAAGAAGTGATCTGAGAAAAAATGCTCACTACTTTGGTGCCTTGAGAGATTCAAAACAGTCTGATAAGAAACCGGAGCTTCCAGCCTGGTGGGTTGAAGTGGAGGAAGCGAAGAGCAAAGGCAGAAAGGTCGTGGCTATTAGCCAGGGAACTCTTGAGACCCAATGGGACGATCTCCTTTTCCCAACGCTGGAGGCCCTCAAGGATCGAGATGACATCCTAGTCATCGTTAGTACTGTCGTTGTAGAGCCTGAAGACGTACCCGGCCTTAACCTTCCTGCCAACGCTCGAGCAGCGAAATTCGTACCCTACAGTCTTCTCTTACCGTTTGTAAGTCCCCTCCCCTATCCTTCACTCACGCGTGCTGATGAAGTTTTAGGTCGATGTACTGGTCAACAACGGCGGCTACGGTGCTGTAATGACAGCCCTGGACCTCGGCATCCCGGTGGTTGTGGCGGGCGATGGCCAAGATAAGGTTATAACCAACAATGTTGTCCACGTGACAGGAGTGGGCATCAATCTAGGTAACAGGACGCCAGGTGTTGAGAAGATCAGAGAGGGTGTGAGCAAGGTGCTAGAGGATGTAGGTTATAAGTGGAGGGTAGTGGAGATGAGTAAGAAATTCAAGAAGTATGATGTAGGTAGCGTATTCGATGCAGTCATCCAAAGGGTTGTGGGAGAATGGGCGCTTGGAAAGGGAAAGGGAGTGTGAAACAATGCTGAACTTTGCAAGTGCTACAAAGTCAAGTATTAGGGTAATATTCGATAGATTTTAGATGAGTCTGCTGCTTTCTCATATTAGTTGTTCCAGCAGGTGTAAGAAGGAGATTAATCAGACAAAAGACGGTGATGAACTGGAATTTATCTAGGACACCTCCTTCAAAATAACGGACTTTTACCTAAATTGCGCTAGTACGGGGGTCAGACATCGCTCTTATCGAGGGCACGCAGAGCTTGGCTAGTAGACGCAAGTCCATGCCAATCTTTCACTTTGACGCAGGTTACAAATTCTTCGTTGTATACTACATATTACATCAGAAATGCGGCCACAATGTGCATACACTATATCTAATAAACATAAGGTAATGCGCCGTATACAGCTCGAGAACAATAAAAAGCTCATCCACATCGATGCCGGCCCCTCATGTGTCTAAACCACCTCACCATCTGAACCTTCACTTTCTATTCATCTGGATTATATATTACATATCTTTAGTTCCTGGTATACTCCCGGTCTTTACCACTGCTTATAGCCCGATATTGAAAATGTATCGACGTCACATGATATCATTGTTCCCGACTGTCGTGATTACACAGCCCGGGACTTTTGCATACCATGGTGGATGCGAGACCCTCAGTGAAAGGGATAAGGGTGGTACAGAAAAGAGTGAGTAGGTTGAACAGGATTAAGGCCAGGCATTGCGCTGTAGATAGTAGCATTTAGCTTGTATATATTGCTCTTGATCGTTATCCAGCAGAGAAGGTTGCCGCGAGAAGGTTGGTGGGCACTATTGTGTTAAATTATAAGCTTGACTTGCTATTTCAACTTCTCGATTGCTTCTTTGTAATATCTTTATTTTGTATAAGCAAGGTGTTAAGTTGTACAGTTACATTAGCAGGCATGTGAAATGTTAAGTCGATGTTGCAGCGCGTAAATTATATATTGATCTTATCTCATTAATACTAGCTTGAAACTCGAGGATATCAATCTAACAGCAAGCTGTGTGTTCACATGCCCTCGAGTATTCTTGTTGTTAGAATCGGCTACCGATATGTTCTTTGTCGACTTGACATCGCTTAACCAGTGTTTCACTCGCTCAAACAAAATCCTTTCCCTAGGGCCGCCCTGACTCTTCCCCCCCGCGCAACCACCGTGTGAAAGCTGGTTAATTGCACATTCTGAGCTCGGGCTTATCATGCTGCAGCTTCCAGAGCTTTGGCCCACCAGACAAACTAATGCCCCCCATGGTGCATATAATCCCTCTCACGCTGGTTCTTTTTCCAATTCCCCACCTCACTTCCTCAACTAGATCAACCTACCCTCAATTCAAGCTACCAACCAAGATTCTATCTGCATTCTCAACATGAAGCTCTTCAACTTCTGCATTGGCCTGGTTCTCGGCCTCGCCATCCTCGTTGGCGCAGCTCCCACCCCCGAGGATGGTGTCTCAGACATCGAATTTGTCCCTCTCAACGTCACCGTTCCCATGAACACGACCGCTAGTAAGTCCTTTGTCTATTTACTCCACTCTGATTCATCTCATAGCACTACTAACTCCTGTCAAAGGTGCTGGCTACGACCCTTCATACGAGTACCACGACTACTCCACGGTACAAGTCTGGATTGGTGTGACCCAACAGACTGTAGGCTGGGTCATCGAGAAGGAACTCTATGAGACTGTCTGGTCCCAGCTCGACCGCTACTGTCCCGACAACTCGAAAGATCGTTGGGGTGGCAATAAGTGGGGTTCGTGCCGCGATCCAAAGGGCCTAGGTTTCCCTACTCAGTGTCTCATCAACCCGCCCTTCGGCAATGGCCAGTGTAAGTCAAACATCTAGATGCACACTGGTTCCTAAGACTTTGCGTTTTCTTCCGCTTTACGATGCATGCTTCTAACTCGATGTGCAGGCGAAACCACGATTCATGACATCTGGGGCGAGTGGGAGAACGACCAGATCCGCCGACTCCTCATCGGCAGCATCGCCGGCACGCTCGAGGCTCTGACTAAGGATCAAGCCATTATCGGCCCGTCCAACTGCTTCTCTCTTGGCAATCGCAAGGCCTGTAATGTTGGAGACAAGGTCCGCGTAAGTCTAGAGTACCCCTTTCCAATTTAACCCAATCCTACCCGGTCTACAACAAGATGTTACCTCACTTACTATGCCCCTTAATGGAATAATTCTAACACTGAACACAGGTGAACTTGCCTCCGACGGGTAACAACCAGCGGAACTACATGCATGTTCGCATCTTCAACTACCACAGCCAGTACAGCAACTTCCGTTGCTGCGAGACTCGCGAAAATGTCGATCGTGCCATTGATGGTCTGGGCAACGAGATGGTGGACGTCTTCCCTCAGTGGTGGAACCGTGAGTTCGTGCGCGATACTCGATGCATCATCGACGGGTGGAAGTCTTGCTAGTTGAGAGTTGTCTTCCGCAGCAAATCAAGGCTTGGATACAGGCGTCTGAGATTCTGGACTTCGGATAACAGGTTCAAAGGCTTTTTCTTGATTAGCTAGACACGGGATTGGCATCGTTTCTCTTTCTTAGATGGCGTCATAGCTATCTGTCTGGAGTATCAAGGCTTCAACGTTACATCCGTAGATTCATGGGAATGAAATCATTTGTTCAACAACTTACATCCAATGGGACGCGGATAGTGATTTTACACTTTTTTCCCGATAAAAGAAACCCAGGGCTGAAGGCCGTACACGTGACATTGGGGAAAGAGCTGTTGCCATATCCTTGGCTAGGTGGCATCTCATCATCGTACATGACGCTAGACTGAATGTACGACCGGTGAGCCAGCCCCACCACAACCTCTAGCTGGTCAACCTCGAGATGATCAACCTCAAGCTGATAAAAACTATCAGCAAACAATCCTCTCCTGCATCAGATCTACGCGATTATTTCATTGCTTGTTGCTAAAGAAGTATTCACGTTATGTCATACCAGTATGAGGTACTTTCAGATCCTAAAGATGAAATCCGAGTCGCTCAAATTCTGCCGGGAGCGTACGATGATGAGCTTCGCATATCTTTTCGCATAGGACGACTCAGTAATACCCTCCCCTCATTTCCATCAGTAAGTCTTGAACCTGGCTATGAAGTAAGATGTTTCACCTAATTTCTTTACAGTGGCATTCATGCAGATATGAAGCCTTATCATACGTCTGGGGCTCGAAAGATAACACCGTACAAGTTCTTGTCCAATCGCAGCTATTGGACCAGGGCTTTATCCCCATTACCCGAAATCTAGATGTTGCACTCAGACACCTTCGACATCGCCATGAGTCTCGCTTGGTCTGGATAGATGCACTCTGCATCAACCAATCAAATAAGGTAGAGAAGGGCTCACAGGTGGGCATGATGGGCAGAATATTCTCGCTGGCTCGGAGTGTGATAGCCTGGCTCGGTCCCGAAGAAAACAACAGCAATTACGCGCTTGAGATTATGAGGTACTGGGCTTGCCATGTTGATGTAGACTATGACAGTTATACCATGCGCCCCTCGGAACAAAGCAGCGATTTCACATGGGGTAACCCGGACATTCGCCTTCCATACCAATTAGGCGAACTGCAGCCTGTTTGCGCGTTGTTGGAGCGACCTTACTTCTCGCGAACTTGGATTCGGCAGGAAATTTCACTTGCGACTCACGCTGTGATCCAATGTGGGCAGGAGGAAATAACCTGGAAAGACTTCCAAAGGGCCGTGTTCTGCCTCCGATGGAAAGGATTTTTTGTTTCAGCTATGGGGGGAACACGTTTCGCGGACTTGAAAAAAAAAACCAATGCCGCATTCGATGTATGTGCCACCATCAAAGGTTATCTATCCTTCTCTTACCTGAGAATCGACTTGCGCGATGCGCAATGTCAAGATCCCCGCGATATGATTTATGCCACTCTAAGCCTGTTGAAGAACAAGGATCAACGGCTCGGCATAGAATCGGATTATGCGCGATCAGTAGAAGAGCTATACGTAGATGTCTTCCGTCGTGTGGTGACTGGACGTCACAGTTTGGAGTTACTCGAAACCTGCGAACTCTCATCTAAGATTTTGGATATCCCTAGCTGGGTTCCGGACTGGTCGTCTCGCCTAAAATACAAAGATAAACTTATGTCAAAGTGGAGTGCATGTGGCTGGATTTCTGCTCAAGCTACCATGGACGGCGGCAATTCAATACGTGTTCCCGGAGTTATGGCGAGTCAAATTGAATGTGTTACTGAAATCGATATGGACGAGTATGATGGGCAGTATTATGATCTGCTCCGGGGATTGAGAAAGCTAAGACCATCAGTGGAGGCCTTAGCTGCTCAAAACGAATCAAGTCTAAGCTGCATCCAAAAGTACTGCCATGCCCTGGTTGGGGATGTCTTCTTTGAATCCTATATGCCTCCACAAGTAGGCAAACCAAAGCTCGAAGAGTGTATGGAAATTTTGGATCTAGTCTGGTCAACGAGCGGAACGTGGAACGAGCTCAGGGACTCAAAAACTTTACCTGTTGAAATCTTCTTAGAAAATTGCGAGTCAAATATGTTCGGAAGGCGCTTCTTCCAGGGATCGAACCAGTATATCGGGTTTGCGCCAGCTGGTACCGAACCAGGGGACATTGTCTGTGTTTTACTGGGCTGCAGATTTCCTGTGGTACTACGACCATCTCTTGAGGCGGGATTGAGTCCAACTTGGCAGGTGATGGGTGTCTGCCATTCTCCAGGGCTTATGATGGGTGAAGCCATATACGGTAGCAAGCTACCGAGTCATTACAGACCTGTGAAGCCGCTTGAAGGGCCGTCGGAATATGTATTATATGATCCAAAAACGCAAACGCTCAAAACAGAACCAGCCGAGATACTGATGGAGATGGGTATCAAAGTGGAAAACCACCCGGAAGATTCTTCTCTGATCGAAGTGTTACCGGAGACTTTGCGCGCCGCCGGTGTAGCTCTGCAGGAATTCACCCTTATATAATGTATATCCCAGCGATTGAAGAGTGCCTACTGAAGTCTCAAATCTCGATATTTTCATTTCATCTTGTGGAACTTGGGCTAATCAGATCAAAATTCGCGGGGGATTGGAGTGAAAATGAGACTAATGGTAGAGTTTTGGGCAAAGAGTTAACTTGCACCAGATTTATGTAACACTCAGCAACTCTCCAAGGCTATCTCAAAAGGAACCCGAAATCACCATACCATCATAGTTTAGATCTATGATTACTCAAGCTTCCTTCCTGCCACGCATCAACACCCCTGAATTCAAAATACTTGCTCCACTCTGGGTCGTTTAACAGCTGCTGCACAAGCTCTGTCTCAAACGTAAACTGTATTTCCATCCCCTCGTCATCCCCAGCTGGACCCTTATGCGGTGGGTAGACAAGAGCCAGGCACAGAGGCACCCCGCCAAACAAGTGCCGGTAGGCAGTCGGCTCAGCGAAGCCAAAATCGAACGAGCAGATATTAGCATCCCGCCAGTCGGTGAGTAAGATGGACATAGGCGGGAAGGAATCGACGTTGATTGATAGATCCTGCTTGTTACGCACAGGCGCAAATTTCTGTAGCATGCCTTGCAGCATATCGGAAGTAACACTATTAGTCATTTGACGTGTATAGCTTGCTAGCTTGGATAAAGGCGCGTCTGAGATAATCTCAGCTAGAGTTAGTTGCGATACAGTAGACGTAGTCGATATGATGTCGATTTGCATGTTGCCCTGCATACGGGCAGGTATCGGAGGGTTGATAAATAGCTTGGATATGCTGACGCCTTCTGCCCAGATCGGCTTGTTATCCAGACCAGGATTATAGAGAGGCTCGCGGATCCTGGAGAGGACGCGCCACATTATGGCGCACACAGCATTATATGTAGAGATCCAGGACCCATCAGTAGGCGACGCAGCCTTTTTCAGCTCAGCAGCTCTACTCTTGCGTAAATGAAACATTAGCGACTGTGACTGCCTGTGATCCGAGTTGCGGGCGGGCCGAGGATGGGCTTCAACCTGTGGCTCTTTGGAGGTCGATGGCCTGTCGAACCCGAGGGAGCCAAAGAGGCTGCGATCAAGGCACTTCGGGTCGAAGGAGGGGTACGCGGTCGTATTTGCAATAGCGTAACAGTTCTCTGCGAGCTGTTTGACAAAGGACGTGAATCCCATAATGCCATTACTGTAGTGGTGGATGTGCACATTAAGGATAAGACCTCCAGGGATAAAGTTGGCTTTGAATGATGTGATTGCAGGGCTGTTATCAGGGTGTGCTTCTGGCTTGTTGCCGGCAGTCATAGGACTATTGCTCAAGACATTGATATCGCCAAGTATAGGCGAGAGGAAGTGAGCTTCTGCAATCTCAGCAAAAGATGGAAACTTGTCCTCGAGGGAGTCAAGATGCTGGACCACAAATTGGACAGTACTGCTTCTCTTCCTGACTATTGAGTGGTGGCCATCATTGTCACTCTCGATAGTCCCAACAAGGTGTCTAACCTGGCTGAGAGTCCGCTCTAGACCTTCCTTAAGTATCGCTGTAGTTTTGCTGTCAGAGCAGTTAGCGAATCTTCTTTTTCTAGACAAAGGGCATAATCTAGCACTAACGTCTTCTCGGTGTCGTTTAGCTTGAAAAAGAAAGCCATGTTGTTATAGGTTGTTGTCGACAAGTAGTCGAGGGTCGAGAGCTTGAATCGCTCCTCCTTTGGGTCATTCTCCCAACCCAAGGGGTGAAGCTGGAATTCATCAACGCTAGGCATAATCACTTTTTGAGGTAAAGAGTATGTGATTGGTATCTGGTGCAGCAGCAGGAGTGTACGAATTGACAACTGTAGTATTACAATAGATTCTCAAAGCCATGTGGGAGTCGACAGAGGCATTGCATCTAGGGCATAGCCAGCTTGAAGGAGTAAGAATATCTGCGCAGTATGTGCGAAGGTCCTGGATGAGTGGAACTAAGTTGCTATGCGTTTGACGTTGCCTTACTCCGCATGTGGTCCAACACGCGTACGACAACCCCTGCCTATCGGCATAGATTATCGCTCCTGAGTGCCCACTTATATTCTGACATGCTATTCTAAAAGATAACACCGCCGCAACCTCGGCAAGCATTGCTCCGGTGTCCAAAGAGAGAAGGTGGAGAGGAAGCGGTGTAGAGGGGCCTAGGTGTTGTTGTGTAACAACGCGAAGGATCATCTACTAACCGTAGTACTGCTTGCAATTAATAGACCCTGTAAAGCAGCTGAAAAAAGTCGTCTTGTACATACAATACCGTTAAGCGAGCACGGCAGGGAGTTACGTACCGGTACCGTTTCCCCATAGTACCAGAACGGAGTGCCCCGCCCCGCCGCGCCCCGCAGAAACGTCATCCATGGCGCAACTTCCCGTAAAGCTCCATCTCACGTCTCATCCCGTCACATACTTTTGGTCTATCATATAGTTTTGCGAGTTTCACTTATCACATGTTTTCTACACGGCCCGGCCTAGAATCAATCTCCCCTCCGCATAGGCCAGACTTCTGTCGAGTCAGTCAGCTCAAATTGTAAAGTTCGTTCCCTCCACCGCCAAAAAAACCAGAATAATCAGAACGATGGAGTCCCTGTAGTTGCATGGACCCACGCCGAAACACCGTAGAACATCTCGTCGGTCGTCCGGGAATGCTCTCACGTTATATGAATGGTTCTAGGATAAAATCCGGCCGACTGAAGTTGAGAGGTAATGGTAGGATCGACATAATATCATGCAATCGTTTGGTATATGATACAACGTATCAAATCAAGGTAAGTCGTAGACAGACCCCAAGACCAGGTTAATCGGCCCGATGCAACAAAGCGTAATAAGCCCTGTATTGTCTTTTTGTTATTATACCATCGGCATCTATCACACTATCACTTTTATTTGTCATTTTGAACGCCGAGCCACTGCCACGAGAAGTCGAAAATTCTCAGGAAAAGGAACGAGCGTTAGGCACGTAAGCATACGCCCACAAATTTCTCTCTCATGTCATTTCTTGCTACCTCCTCGATCAACCGTAGCTCCATGCGAGTTGATCCTCTAGGATCATTCATCGCTCCACTAATTTCACCAGCAATCATAACTTATACAGATCTTTTCTATACTGGCGCGTCAGCCGCACGGTCCTCGCGCATCACGGCGGCCGCGTACAAAGTTTGATGGGTGTATATCTCATGTAGGTTGCCCAGGTGGGTCTGACCACAGCCAATCGATAAGCTAGGGTTCGTCACGTGACTTAATCCCTACTTAAACGTGCAGCGTAGTACTGCGCTACCTCCTTGATCGGAGACCCTACATCAAATATACACCTACCGAACCTTGTATGCCTCGGAGTTCCTGCGTGCCGTAGATGGAAACTGACATTCAGGCTACTTTGTTAATGGAAATTGCAGAGGATCATTATGCTGTATTGGTGTGTGCCCCACTCTTCCCAGATTTGTATACGTTGCAGTGCAACACTACTTACGCTGGATGTCATAGGATTTACTGAGCCGAAGCGCCCCTTATCTATTCGCTGAATGACCTAATACGGAAGGTAAATACATCGCTACTTGGCGCCAGTATTCACCTAAGATTGCTGCATACCCAATGCATATTCTCTGATGATCTTCCTTCGTGCTGACAAACTGTGCCAAGCGCAGTAACTCGGCAGTTCTCCGGGAGGGCCCAGCATGGATAGACCCGTTTACTAAAGGCCGCAATAGACCAAGTAAGTTATGAACTACTCTAGTCAATCTCTATTAAAAGAAACTTGTGATTTTCTGGAAAACATAATTCAATGTGTTGGATTTGAAGTACTTTTGTTCCATCCATTCAGTGCCACAACTTATCATTGAGACTAGTTACCTCAATCTGCAAGTCGACTAAACAGATCAAGCATATTTCGACCATGATTTCTTGCTTACATGCTTCTAAAAATACTAGTAGTGTGCTTTGCATCTGTGGATCATGTCGTACAGTTTCATGTTATCCTTAACTGGATTAACAGCAGGCTATTGGTCCTATTCGAAGTCGCGCTATCAAGGCAGCCACATAGGCAAATGGAATGGTTCTGTACTGTGGAGCTCCATAGTATCCGCATAACCTGACACATGCCCCTCGATCTTCGGCCGCCGAGTAAACACAACTAACATATCCCTACTTGCGGGCTGCGCCGCATCCATTTGGTGCACTGAAGTAACGCTGTGCTTGAAGTCATGATCCACAAAGACCAGAGTGTCCAAAAAGTGCTGGTGGTGCACGCGGGCCCGGATAAGGGTAGGGTTTGTCTCCCATACCTGCACCCCAGTCGTCTCCTCGTTGTCGTGCATGAATGTAACCGCGCTATCGGCACGCATGTTCTTACTACCCAGAAATACCGTCATAGTGTGGTCGGACCCATCCGAGTGGACACCTTCGAGTGCCGGTTCACCGAAGATGCCATGGTTCTTCGAAGTGTGCGTACGCGCGTTGAACATGGTGCATATCCAAGCAGGAGAGGAATAGTCTAGGTGGTCACGGGGTGTGACAGGGACACCCTGGAAGACAAGTGCTTTGAAGAGCATTAGAGCCTGTACGACTGTGTTGCCTTGCATGTCTGTTGGGGTCTCGTCGAACATCCTGGGGATCCCAGAGTCGTGGCGCTTGTAGTCCTCCTGCACCGTTAGGGTGTACGGCTGTGTCTCGAGCCGCTGTATGCTGCGTGTCTCGGGGTCGATGCAGTACCGCCCGTAAGTCACCGAGCGATATTCGAGGGTTGGGTCGGGTCCGGTGAGGTCACTGATCTGCTGGACGAACTCGAAATCGTCTTCTCTGGCACCGAGACCTTTCAGAATCGGGATCATGTCGTCTCCCCGAATGAAGATAAATCTATTCTGTAAGTATGTATTGCGCAGCGCCATGATGGCGGCAATTGACTCGTAAAATTGAGCATTATAACGGCGTTGGAGGACATTCAAAATGTGCGGTCCGCGACGAGGGGTTTTGTGCCCGTTAAGGAGAGGCATGGTGATTTGACAATGTATCGAGTCCAAACTACGGTCATCGAAGCTGTGAGGATAAGGTGTTCATCCTCATATATGACGGAGGGTTGATCGCCCCAAACAGAATGTTATACTGGGTTTTATACTTGGCTTTTTGACTCGCTGGATAAATTGGGAACGAGCCCTGTCAGCTTCGAGAATCCCAGTACCGCGAGCTCCTATCAATACGTAGCCGCGTTGTAGGTCCTTCGTATTTATTTACGTTAACTTCGAGCACCTCTACTTACTTGTTGTGGAAGGTCGGTTGGGATCCTGCAGGCTGACCCCTTCACTCCCTTGTTCACCCCACAATTTTTGTATGGTGCATACTCGTAAACCGCTAGTAAGAGGAGAAGGAAGATAACTAATTATCTCAGCACATTAATCGGTCGAGAATGTGTGCGTTCACCCTGGTGGCGTAATAACTCCCTACTAGTATGCAAGAAACTCGGATATAAGAATCACAGGCAGTCCTCATCTTGGCTATGCTTTACCATGTCACTCGTGATTTCTATGGGCCCCCTTCTGATTTCAGTACTAGCACGCTCAAACTGAAAACAGCAGTGTCTAGGTTAGGGCTCCTTCGCACATCTGCCGTCACCCGTCTCAATGGTGGTCTCAATGGCCCCATCATATCCCATCGTAGTCGCCAACCCTAATGGGCAACTGTCGCGACGCACAGATATGAAGTCATATGAAACACCCAGGCTATCCATAGTCGAGACATGGTCTCTTCTGCTATCCCACCTCAAGGCGACAACGGCTACGATCAAACAGCGCTTCGATGAACGGGCCCGTATCGAAAAGGAGATATCCGCTCGCACTGATGATTGGTGCATCGACATCTTCTTGCAGATGTACAGGCGACTGGAGCATCTCACTTCGGAACTAGAGATGCAGCTGGCTATTACTCAGAACCTGGGCCATGGTCAGATTCAAGCACCGTCGGCCTTGTCGGCATTCGCCCTCGTCCCCTGGCAGATGGAAGAGCGTTACCGCGCCCTGATTCAGCTTCAGTCTTGTTTAGGGTCGTTTTTCGAGCGCGCCAGTCCCGCGTACGACCAATCTCAGACTGTGTGGTGGTTTGACCCTTCTTACCACCAGTCAGATGGCCTCAATTATGACCGCTACGGAGCGCCCGACGTACGAGAATCTGAGGCGCGAACTCTCCGGGCTCTGGGGCTGGGCAATGAAAAGCTGCCGCTCAAGCTATTGTTGACATCCAGCGGCGTTGCGGCTTTCACAGTGCTGCAACAATTCTTGATGAGCAAGGTTCTTACGGCGGGCGATACAATTGTCACCTCTCCGTATCTGTATTTCGAGTGTTTTGAACACTTGCGGCTGGTTTCGCATGTGAAAGTTGTCAGCTCAAACACATTTGAGGCCGAGGACATTATCGCGACGGCGGAAAAGCACAACGCCAAAGTCGTCTACCTCGACCCCATGGCCAACACAATCGGTTTGGAGACTACTGACATACGGCGATTTGCGCAGATCTTGTCAGGTAGAGAAGGTTGGGAGGACCGGTTTCTAGTCATCGACGGGACACTGATATCGGGTGGAATGCCGTTGTACGACTGGTTTGATAAGCCCGGCCACCCAAAGGTCCTCTACTATGAGAGTGCCCACAAGTACATCCAGATGGGTATGGACATTGTTATGTGTGGATTCCTCGTCTACCCAGATATTTTCCATGAGACCCTCGGCCTCATCCGCCAGGTCACTGGAACGACGCTATATTCACGTCAGGCGAATGTCTTGCCACCCATCAACTATGATATTCATCAGTCGCGAATGCACTCGTTGACGACCAACGCGGAGAAGCTCTATCATCTTTTGGACAAGAAGAGTTCGACCATTGCCGAGTTCAACTTTCCGACCCATTGGCGCAAGATGGGCTGGGGCCATGGGGGAAACGTGGTCACCATCAGGCTCTTTGGGGATAAGATGAATAAACGGCCAAGTTTGGATACATTTACGAGCGTGGTCCTGAGAGCTGCAGAGGAGGAGGGCATTGCAATGACAAAGGGCGGTGGCTTGGGCTTCTCTGTTACTCGCATTTGGCCATCGACCCCGTTCATCCGGAACGAGGACCCATATATGCGGATTTCGGTTGGAGTCGATCCCAATGAGGTCGAGCCTGTGGCCAGGGCAATCTGTAAAGGGCTAGAGAGACACTACCGCGCTTCCAGATCCGTACTGGCACAATGGAAGCTCAAGGAGAATGGGATCATTAGAGCAAACAGTACTTATTAGATGCTAATAGATAGACAACTACGTAAGTTCTATCTTAGTTTTTGAAATGCACGAAACATGTGAATCTGGCACATAGAAATAATAGCAGACACTGGCGTTCTGAAATCAAGAGTCAGTCGGCTCCGGTGCCACTGAGCTTGGAGTTGGAGTTGGAGTAGGTGTCGTAGGCAAAGACGGCACTGCGGTGGACGAAACTGTCAAAAGCGTCGTTGCTATAGCTCGCGAAGAGGTGGCCATTGAGGTCAAGAAGCTGCTCAAAGACGGTGTCGCAGAAGAAGCAGAAGCAGAAGCAGAAGCAGAAGCAGAAGCAGAAGCAGAAATAGTGGTAGAAGATGTAACAGCACAGCCAGCACCAATAAGCTGTACGGTAACATCGTCGAACCCACACTCCTGACCCGTGCCTGATGCAGAGCTTGAGACATGGAAACGCATCGCGTGAGCACCGCTAGTAAGCTGTACTGTCCCTGAGCTAATCTTGACCCAACCACTTGCGTCTTTGACCTCAACAGTATTTCCGCGCTTGAGTTCATCGACGAGGACGTCGACTTTGCAAGAGGCTCCCAGACTGTTGCGTGATCGCACGTAAGCGATAGCTTCGACAGTGATGCTCTGGGAGGCTGTGAACGGGACGTCAAGGTTCATCTCCGCTCCGCCCGAGGTGTCCTTTTTGGCAGCTAGGTACGCTGAGGATCCGCTGTGTCCATCGCCAGTGGGGAGATTAAAGCGCCAGGAGGTGGAGCCGATCCCAAACGCCATCCAGTTAGAAGCATCGGTCGATTCAAACCCTGAGTTGACGATGTAAGAACAAGGTGATATGCTTGGGGAAGCGCTTGGGGAAGCGCTTGGGGTAGGTGAGACGATTGTAGTTGAGAAAACGCTTGAAGTTGAAGAGGCGATCTGGGTTGAAGAGTCACTCTGTGAGGAAGAAGCACTTTAAGTAGAAGAGATGCTAACAGTCGACAATGTACTCTGACTAGAGATGCCCGAAGAAGATATCAAGCTCGAAGATGGTGCAGGGGTTGAAGTGGAAATCAACGCCGCTGATGATGACGAAACTGCTGATGAGAGGGAGGACACCGTTGAAGATGATTGCGAAAATGATAAGCTCGCCGACCCCACAGGTGTCGAAGAAATGGCGGAACTCGAGGAGACCATAGAGCTTGAAGAGGAGTTCGGCGTTGGGTTTGATTACGCATGAAGGAGAGACTGAGCTCGAGCTTGGACTGTTAGTCAAAGATACCGGAGAGCTGGAAGGAGTTTGCGATGTGCTCTGTAAAGAAAGACTTGTCGAAGGACGCGATGGAGTATTCGAGGACTGTACTAAGGTACTTGATGATTATACTAAGATACTCGATGATCGTAATAGCGTATTCGATGACTGTACTAAAGTACTCGAGCGAACCAGAGAAGTGCTAGAGGATAGCGGGGATGATAGAGGACGAGAGGATAAAGACGCAGCATTAAAATTGCATTTTCCAAACCCCTGCTGACATCCATCACCGCAATAAGCGCTTGTACTTCCACTGAGGAGCGTCAGTTATCCCATCATGTCTTCACAAGTAGTGTTCTTACCAGTAAGAGTGCTGACTACAGCAGTCGCCGTAATTCGAACTTTGACATGTTAAGCCGAAGCCTGTGCCGCATCGTCCATCTATTGTGACCTTGATGGTAGACGACGGCGCTGCTAGGGAGGAAATACGAGTGGACGAGGGGCGTGTTGATGTCGAACTGGGCCCGTCCGCGGAAACAATTCTGCTTGACCTTCCTGCAGAGGTCGAAGGACGCTGGGAGGAGCTTGATCGAGTGCTTGATCGAACCAAAGAAGATGGGCTTGATGAACAGCTCCCGAAGCCGGATTTGCAGCCAGTTCCGCAGTGTACGCTTGCGCTTCCACACCACTAGGAAGGAAGAAACAAGGTTAGTTAGACATTTCGAACACTCAACAAGTGGTGATACATACTCCATACTTACTACAACAGTTACCGAAAGCGGAACTTGAGCAGGTATATCCCTTGGAGCCACCACACGTTCCATCCTTTGACACGGTAGCCGGCGAAGGAACTGGGGACGGAAGAGTATTTCCACCCTTGTCACAAGTGCCATATTGAGATTGACACTTTGTGACTGCGCAGTGGTCCTTGGTCACACCGCACCAATTATTAGTAGAACAACAGCTTCCATACGACGAGCCCTGGCAGGTGTACCCGAACTGGGCTCCGCATCGTCCATTGGGGCTAACTTTCTGAGAATACGAGAACGAAGCGAATGTGAGGGCCGTAACGGCCAAAAGGCTAAACGAGTGCATTGTTGATTAGGAAATTAGATATAAAAGAGACACAAATAGAGTCTCAGAAAATGAGACAGGGAGTGTCACACTGAGTAGCGCTCGTAGTCATCGAGGTCTTTAAGAGCAGCCAGAAGAGTGGACGCGCTCTCAGCAAATATTCCGAAGGCGTTGAAAAGGTATATTCCTGGCGTAATATCAGGGGCCATGAGTCCTGCATCGTGAAGACCAGGCCGTATTGGCATATCCATCGTCTAATTCCACCGAGAGCGATGGCGCCAAAAAGCCCTTTTTCGACTAATAGCGCCCAAGTTGTGGATTTCCTTAGCTGTTATAAGGGCTGAGCGCAGCCACGTTCACACTTTTGGTAGCTGAGGTCGACCATAATCGACCCACGTGGATTCAGGGTGGTACCGGTACCTTGCGCAAGATCAACGGAGCCGCCGGATATCCTTGTACGATCATTGAAACGGGAATTACCCTTACGCAAAGTAGGTAGCGCCTAGCGACATGTGGGAATGTTCGGCTATCACATTTGCTGTTTGGGACAGGAGGGATCGAAAGACGTCCCGGGTCGATAGCTTGAGGGCGAAGCTCCGCAATCTCCGCCCCAGCTCTTGGCATTGACTTTATGTGTGCGGTAGCACAGCGAGGCCGCCCGACTACTCTGAATTATTTGGGGTTGTTTGTGATGAGAGTTGGTGGAGCCTTCAACGGCGCGAATAATGCTGATTAGTAGTTATGTTTGAGTTCACTATCAAGCTGGTGAGTGAAACATGATCGCGCGAAGGAACGATATGGTGAATAGCAGGGAGTCTGAAAGAGCGAGAGAAAAGTTCTAGGACTAAATCATTGCGGAAGCAGAACCTTATCGGAAAGTGACAGTGTCTTCTAGTGGCTCTTCTTTTGCCTTGCCTCGAACAAATCCCCCAGCTGGTGGCGTAGGGTAAGCGAACCCCTGCGCCTGGTACCTGACGCCACTAACTGCGATGTCCACATGTCAGTCCCATCGCGATAGTCGTAAAACGCCAACCTTAAGGAGAGGTTCTATCCATGTGGACGACAGTAGCTAGAAAATACCAAGAACTCGTTTTCGTCAGTAGAGGCCTACGCCCATTCGGACTATTTCTATACACAACCCGCGAAGAAAATATAATTCACAACACTCCGTCACTAATAATCCAAGGCAAAGTATCTACTATGAAGAACATAAACGGCTATGATCGTAGGAGGGTTGTTCATGCGCGTTAAGACAGAGGCTTGTGGGAAATAGAATAGAAATAGGACCTACTGCCTCTTTACTACACTAATCTACTACACACCCCATCCCTCACGAGCCCCACTTCTTCTTCAACGCATCCACCTGCCCCGCTGTAACAGGCAACACACTCCCATGCCTAAGATTCTTCGGCCAAGCACTCCGATCACTAGCAGTCCACTTCCCACTCTTCACATCCGTGCTCTCATATGGCCTATACCCATCACTCCCATAAAAGTCAAGCAACAGATGCGCCTTGCCCGCGACCTGGTTGTCCCAGTACACAGCCGGCCCTTCGACACCAGTCGAAATAACCGCGTTAGCGCCGCCGGGCCGACTCCACGTGCCGAAGAGTCCGGTCGTGGAGATCTCGGTGAAAACGTTCTTGGCCGTCTCGTCTTTCATGAAGCGTGCATACGCGTTGTTGCCTAGGCTGAGGAATTCGAGATCGATGATGTTCGTGGGTGATTTGTTGATGTAATCTTTTGGCGGGGAGAAACTTTGAAAGTCCTTGGTGTAGGCGTAGCGGATACGAATGGAAGATGGTGTGCCGGTGTGATTGGGATCGGAAGTAGGGTAGAACTTACTCGCCCAGTAGACGAGGTATTCGCCCTTTGCTGTGTCGTAGATGGATGAGGGTGCCCATACCATGCCCGCAGTCGCATCCTCGACCGTTACTAGGCGCTCCTTGTTCCACGTTATGAGATCGGTCGACTCCCATACAAATATTCCTCTACTTCCCGTGCGCTGGGAAGCATCCCATGTTGTCTTCGCGATGTCGAGGTCCGTGCCGATGATGTACCATTTCTTCCCCTTCTCCGCTCCTCCTCCCTCAATAATGCTCGGGTCGCGCACACCTCGGGTGCCTTTGGTAGGATTGATGACAGGTTGCCCTTTGTTGAGGGCTGTTAGCGAGTTTGCATTGTTGCCGTTGGAGAGGTAAAAGTAGACGGAGGGTTTGTCGCCGAGGAAGAAGACGCCCAGGTAACCGGTGAGGGAGGGGTCAGCACGTGGGGTCAACGCATAGTCTGCGAAGTCTAGGGATTGCGTAGGGAGAGTGAGGGCGGCGGGGATGAGAGCAAGGAGAGTGAGGAATCGCATGGTTGCAGTCGTTTAAACCCCTAGGGAAGTTCACAGATATGAAAGCGATGTTACTAAGGTGTCTTATAGGGTACACGCTCTCCTACTTTTAGGTACCCTATTCTCCCGAGGCCCGGTATCGTGACTACAACGTCGTGACACCAATCTGTCCATAGGCGCAAAATCTCGTAACCTCGGTATATATTTCCAGTTCTCCAACCGGGCCGAAAGGTGCAAATGCGGAGAAACAGCCTCAAGGTCGTCGTAATCCTGGTTATAGAGGGTGTGATTGTGGGGTTAGATTGACGTTGCACATAAGGTGGAGACTATTTCTCCGGCGCGACAGGGATCGCCGGTACTTGGTCTTGACGACCGGCATTTCGGGCAAATTCGTGACTACACGGGTGAGCTTGAAGAAGTTCGAGCCCGTGACGGGCGTGACATGTATCTTTATAGTATGACGTCAATGGTTTGCGTCCCAATCCCGTTGCTAGGTTTTTAGAGGTAACGTACATTATGAGCTGAAAAGTAGCCATGGACTAGCTGAAGTAGGTACAATCTGGTATTGGTATCGTAGTGCGCCTCAAATGCTCGCACCTGAACGCTGCTAATCAATCGTCGTCGCTGTCGTAGCCCGCCACGAGCATCGTCGATAGTTTCGACGGCGGTGCAGGTGCCTTGACTTGTGGTCCAGATGCGGGTGGGGAGGGCTTCTTCTTGATGCCGAGGGCAGCGCCAAAGTCCTTCTTCTCTTTTGGCTTCTTGCTGAAGGTGGTGACGACGTGCTCAATGGGCACATCGATCATGTCTTCCTCGATGATCTCTTCGCCAATGTCCGGCATGCTTCGATTCGTAAATGCCTGTCGTGCCGCCTCGGCATCTTCCTTTTCCTGTCGCTTCCGCCTGTCATCGACAGGATCTGGTCCAGCATCTGTCGTCGTCGTCCCGTCTCTGTCTGCTTTTTCTATCCGTGCATTTCTCGACCGAATCTCGTCTAGGGCATCCGCGATGGCCATTTCAGTTTTGGCGTCTAGCACCTTTGTCTCAAGCTCCTTCATTGCATCGCGCTCCGCCTCTTCTTTCTCTATCCTGTCCAGACGCTCCTCCTCGGTCTCCTCGTTGAGCTTGGCCTCCCTCCACGGCTCAAAGTTTCGCTTTGCGCCCCGCTCGCACTCGTAGTCCATGTTCTTCGGGTCCGTCTTGAACGTGATCTCGCCGGAGCATCGTGTGCATCTTATATAGAAGCGGAAGATGGCGATTTTATAGTACTTCTCGTCCGTCGTCTCCTTCCGCGCATTGAACTTGCGGCCCTTGTAGATGAACTCGCCGCAGTGAGTGCATTTCATAGAGAAGGGTGCCATCAGGCGGACGGTCATAAGCTTGGGGCCGGCATTTTTGGGACCGCGCTGGCGGGTGATCTTGGAGGGATCGAAGTCTGGGGGGTAGTACTTGGTGAGCACTTTTCGTTCCGACATGACGGCAGTCTATCGAATAGTGTGTCGTTAAGCTGTGTAGTAAGCAAAATTGTACGTAGCGAGCGAGGGTTGCGGGTGTAATTTCAAGTCGACCGTGACCGCGTTGGGGACTGTACAGTGAATGTGGAGGTGACTGAGTGTCTTGAGAGGCCAAGCCAACTTTTGGCTGACTAAGCCGTGTCGCTGCTGCAGGCACCCCGCAAAAACATGTGCTTTCGCGTTAGGCTGGCGCGACGGCATCAACACCTACGAGAGACAAGACACCACTTTGGCCGTCCATAGCAACGAGAGCATACCGCAACACCAACACAAGTCACCGCATGGTCTAGCACTCATGGAAAAGTATCTGCGTGAGTGGCGGCAGGAAGCCCTCAACAGACACCAGTACGACACGGCCATATTCGTGGCCGACAAGTTGCTTGCGCTGACGGGTACGCTGCACCATCATGACACTACCATTTGCTGCGACATGCGCTGATGACATGGCGTAGGAGAAGATCACGACGCCTTCTGGCTGGCACAAGTACACTTTACCACGGGCAACTACAATCGCACGCAGTCATTGCTCGCACGCGGAAACCTCACCGAGCGCACCCCGCAATGTCGCTACCTCTCGGCGCACTGCTCTATCAAGCTGGGAAAGACGGAGGAGGCCCTGCAGATACTGGGCGACAAGAACCCCACTCACCTCATCTCTGCGCCAGGAAGCGCCCGGCAGAAACTACGGCACGTCGACGTAAACACGCGGGCGGGCCCAAGGCACAACAAGACAGGCGCCCGCCACGAGCGCGTACCCACGAGTGAGGAGCGCGACCGTGAACATGTCGACAACATCAAGTCGGAGGCGGGCATGTGCTATCTGCGAGGTGTTTGCTATGCCAAACAAAACTCGTTCGACCGCGCCAAAGACTGCTACAAGACGGCGGTCCAGATCGACGTGCAGTGCTTCGAGGCCTTTGATGCCCTGATGGCCAACTCGCTCATGTCGCCCGAAGAGGAATGGAAGTTCCTCGAGTCCCTAAACTTCGACACGATTAATGTCTCTAGCAACCCTTCGCTATCACAAGAAGCAGCTCAATTTACCAAGACTCTCTATACTACGCGATTGTCAAAATACACTAGGCCAGAGGAATTCGCTAACGCAACAGAAACACTGAGCACCCACTACAACCTCGGCGACAACCCTGACATTCTCCTCTCCAAGGCCGATCTCATGTTTACCCACTGCCGCTTCCGCGAAGCCCTCGCCCTGACATCGTCTGTCCTCTCTTCCGACAAATACAACTTCAATGTCCTACCTGTACATCTCGCCTCGCTCCACGAACTCGGCGAGACAAATACCCTCTTTCTCCTCGCCCACGACCTTGCAGACTCGAATCCCTCAGAACCCTGTTCCTGGCTCGCAGTTGGTATATACTACCTCAGCATAAGCCGTATAGCCGAAGCACGTCGATATTTCTCGAAAGCGAGTATGATGGATCCGCACTTTGGGCCCGCATGGATAGGGTTCGCGCACACATTTGCTGCCGAGGGTGAACATGATCAAGCCATCTCCGCCTACTCGACGGCGGCACGCTTGTTTCAGGGCACTCACCTTCCGCAGCTATTTCTTGGAATGCAGAACCTGCAGCTCAACAATCTCTCCCTCGCACGCGAGTATCTCAAGACCGCATACGACTTGTGCGCGAATGATCCCTTGCTACTGAACGAGATGGGCGTTGTGTACTTTCACGAAGAGCAGTTGCTAGACGCTATTCAGTTCTTCCGCCGCGCACTCACCTTTGCGGAGCAGAATGATGCGGACCCAGATGCCTGGCTTCCAACACGCATCAATCTCGCCCACGCTCTACGGAAATACGGACAGCTCGAGGAAGCACTCGCAACCTTCGAGGAAGTCTTACGTCATGGCGTCAAGGATCCTAACGTCTTCACGGCAAAGGGCCTTGTCTTGCTAGAGCTGAATCGAAGCTGGGAGGCCGTCATCGCGCTACATGAAGCGCTCGCCGTCTCACCACAAGACCCAATGGCCACCGACCTGCTCAACCGCGCTCTCGAGGCCAACGAAGCCGACTCGGGACTCATCGAGGCGGGCCCGGGGTGCGAAATGCGCCTTTTAGAGGACAGCAAGGAAGAGGAGGAGATTGAAGAGCTGGAGCGACGCATGAACGGCCGATTACGCGAACTTGAGCAGAATCGCGTGGCGGGTAGACGCGGACGGCGGCGCAGGCATGCACAAGGGATTGCGGCGGATGATCTCAGTGCATTTGGGGAGAGCATGCTCGTTGACTCGGACGAAGGGTGATCTTCCCACGAAAGACGCGTGGCTATGGATCTCGAGATATTGGATACGAAAGGCGTCAAAAGTGAGCATGGGAATCGCATTTTCTCGGCGTTTTGAGGTGTTTTTTTTTTTTCACCATCATCATCATGCCACAGCGACGACATTAGCGGAAGTTACGGTGCGGTGCATTCAGCGAGCGAGCGTGTACAAAACTTATTACCATTAACACCCTGGGCGTTTTTATCCTCGGGTAGACTGGGTGACTGGACTTGGTCACTCATATCCTTTTTTTTCTGGTTTGCCTTGGGTACTATCAATGTATTTTTATGTATCTCTTCCCCCTTTCGATTTAGGAGATGTTGCGTTCTGTGCTCTTGTGTGGTTTGATTCTAAGGAATTATAAGCACACACACATGCAATACGTAAACACACCACGCACACAAAAGAGTGAAAAGGCGAATATGAATGACAATAAAAGCCAAGTGTATTGACGATGCCTTTCTAGTCAGCATAGCGTAAACCGCTCCTCTGCAGCAACGCAAACCTCCCTACTACAAACACACTGAACACAAAAATAAGCCGATGATACTACACTCTCAACAACCATACCGCTTTCCCATCATCACAAAACCCGTTCAAGAAACTTAGCAGCGGACCCCATCATTCCTCACGCCTCCATATCCACACTCTCCACCCCCTCACTCAACCCATCAACATCAGATATAGAAGTACAAGTCCACTCACCCACCTCACTATCCGTATCCGCAAAGAAAACCTGCTCAAAGCTCCTATCCGCGTCGTTGGTCGGGCTAACCTTTCCGTCAAAGAGCGGTATGATAGCAGCTTGATAGGCCTTCTCCAAGGCTTTGCGTTTAGCCTGCTCTAAGAACTCTTGGTAGTTGTGCTGGATCTGCTCCTGGGAGAGGTCAAGAGCGGTAGAATGCTTGGAGTGAGTGGCGTTGGTGCATGTGTTGGGTGGGATGATGTTAGGGACACTGGAGTTGTCGCTGTCCATATAGGGAGGGGTGTTACATTGTTTCCAGCTGAATGAGGTCTGTGTGGCTCTGGCTTTCAATGTGGCTGCTGGAGGCTTTTGGTGCTGACATGTCGAGCAGGCGTTGGTGGTTGATCGCCTGTCGATACCTAAGCACGGAGAGTCGTGCTCTTCGTGCACGGGACCAGGAGTGGCGGTAGTAAGATCCGCTTTGCCAGTGTAATCCAAGGTGATACCAGTGAGACAACTGGCCGGGGAAGTAGGTTCTCTTGGCGGAGTTCGGCTAGGCCCAGGAGGCATACCATACATGTTCACATCTTGGTCCTGAGCCTGTACAAGCCTACAGCGTTTGGAGTCAATGTCTAAGGTAAGGTTCTCGACACTATCCAAGACAAAGCGTTTGTTCATCGCGGGAGTGGGGTTCCTGGACTGCGGTGCCTTCCGTTTCATTGGCGACTGAATCTGCGCACTTGGGTTGAAGAGGTGGTTATTCGGTCGGAACGGACTTGTGGCCTTATCCTCTGCTGCATCCTTCTCGGAGGACACGGGACTACGACAGAGTTGGGCATGGCTGAAGGCGTAATCTATCGCCTCCTTCGGTTCGTTGTGCCGCGTCTTGGACAGTGGTGTGCTAGTATACGAGGGCACCCAATTAACCTCTGTCTCTGTGGGAGAATGGGGACGCCCTAAGCCAAGGCACTCGGCGTGCGTCACATGAAGCTTGATGATGTATCGTGAGGTTCGTGCGAATCGCACGGTTTCGGAGAAAGGCGTGACAATATTCGCGGATAAGACTGTCTCAGCCACCGAAGGTTTACATTGCTGCTAGAAAGATTAGAAAAGCTTCCACCACCCGTGGGTAGGGCAGGTATGAAAAGCTTACCTCATTCGTCCAACAGGGAACGCGTCCACGGAAGAAGTCGTCGTTGGGGTCGCGCTTTAGGTTCAAAGAGGGCCCCGACACTGTATAATGCGTACGATCGGACATTGGGTACAGGCTCGTAGATTGGTATTGCAAAGTTGTATCCACATGACGAGGGATAATGCAGATTTTCTCGCCAGCGATGACATTTTTAGGAATGTCATTGAACCTGATATCGGGTGGTTGCCAGGCCAAGTTGGCGACTACCGCAAGAACGGAACTGGTACAGCTGAGAGAAGAAACGTTGACCAACACGGCCGGGCCTGTAAGCGTATGGCGAAAACAATCCTGCGTGCGTAGAAAATTGTACAAGAACCTCGGGAGATCTCCAGATCCAAGCGACCAAGCAAAGCATTCTGGAGTAGCCTCGTGATGACATTCATAGAAGGTTTCCATGATCTCGCGGATGAGTCTAGTGATGTTGATGTCGATGCATTGTCGACTCGTGCCCGAAAGGCTAAGAGCGAGGCGTGGGATCAGCATAGTCTCGTCAATTTGCCCTAATATAATGTTAGCGAGTTGTCCAGCGCGAGGCGTCGAATGATAACAGCCATGTCTTCAGCGACTTCAGTACATCTGACCAACATATGCAAAGGTTTTGAGGGGCAAGGGTACGCGGCGTAACGCACTTTGGTATTCAATCAGACGGTTGGTGACGATATCCCGTAACCCTTCTTCGACCTGTGACGCCAAACACTTTCGGAACAGGCGCTGCCAAAGTTCGAGCTCGACACCCTGTGAGTGAGATATTCCTTTCCAACATGAGACGACATCGAGGTGACTGATCGCTGCTTATGATGAGCTGTTGCAAAGAAGCTGAGATCGTGCATAAGAGCTCATACGTACCTTCATCAGAAAATGGAGAACGTCGCACCCGCGGAAAGAGCAAGTCGGATGCCGTGGCATTGTCTTTTGTACCAAGCCCATCCAGGGTTACGTTGAAGGGGACGCTAGCGACGAGGTCTCGAAGGTGTTGCGTGTCATCAGTCGGGATGATTGGTTTGCCAGGCGACGGGTGAGCATGGCCGACGACACTACCAGCTTTGGTGTACAGGGGCGACTACAAGCAGCTAGTCAGTAACGCTTCGTCAGGCGAATCGAGGCTTGCTTACAAAATCTGCTGCATGCATATTGATATGTTGAGCACTAGTCGATGCTCGCAAAGGATAAGGTAATCCGATGTAGAGGATGGAGAATGATGAGTTGAGATGGGATCTCTTGGTTACTCTGATGAAGGCAGGCAGACTTGGTAGGGTAAGTGTCGTCGAGCGTCTCCCTCTTGCCATTGATCGGGAGGCAAGAGCGGCGCAAGCGCAGTGAGTGCGACTGCTATATCGCATCCATTGAGGCTCGCGTAGTCAGTCGCTCATTCTTGTTCCCGAGCTTCGAGATTTGCAGAAAAGCATCTACGCCGTATCCTTCTAGGCTGTGAATCTCCAGGCTTCCAGCCCAGTATTCTGATTCAACCCGTCAGCTACAAACCTAATGACTTGATTGTTCTCACTCACCTGCATATAGTCGGGACATGGGAAGGCCGATACCAAGGCGTCGATCTGGTGCCCGCCCCGTCAGCGAGGACAATGAGCCATGGTGGGTGCCCGAGTCGCCATGCCTCGACTTGTTTCTGTGCTTCTGTTGCAAATCGGCCGTCGACTCATCTCCGGGCACTTGCAGCTCCTGCAGCGTTCCTACCAGCTTGGGTACCCTTGCTAGGTTCTCAAGTCGCTTCTCGCGCCGCGGCCCTTTGCTGAAGCTCCACAAATAGGGCAAAACCTCGTTCGGGATACCACCGCCCTGGTCAGAGATTCTGATTATGACGTGCTGCGAGGTTTCGCAGATCAGCACCTCAATTGGCGGAAGCTTGGCGTTTTTGGACTTTCGCTGCTCGATGACAGCCTGGATTGAATTCCGCAGCAGCTCGCCAATGATATACTCGAGGTGACTGAGGATGTATGGAAAGGTTGCATCGAGGTGGCCGGAGACGTTGATTTCTGGAATAGCGATGTGCGAGCCATAGGCGCGTTTGATCAGCTCCTGCATCGTCTTTCCGCACGTCTCGACAATCTCTCGCGCATTGCATCGGAGGAAGATCTCGCCCACGGCTTCCTGGTCATGTGGAGGGTGCTCGGCCTGAGGGAAATGCCACGGCGAGTTGAAGGTTTCGGTGAGTGCGAGGTGCTGCTCTGCGATGACGCGTCGCGAAATGCGCTGGCTATGTTAACCTAGGACACGAATAGCGAGGCCTGATAGAGACATACCGATCTCAGCATGGCAGTCATGAACTTGTCTATTTCCTCTGCCTTCATGAGACCGCGCACCTCGAGGACGCCAATGGCCAGTCGAGGGATGACGGTGGCATGTTCGGTCAGGGTTTCCGTCAGTACCTTGCAGTACTCGTCGTTGTCTTCGAGCGATCGTATCTCGGGCACGCGACGGAAGCGCTCAAAGGCTCGCAGGTACGACTCGTAAACGTGGGCGAGGTGGGGGTTTGCAACGACGACATAGGGCAGCGTTTGGATATCTCGCAGGCGGTGGGCAAGTCTAGTGCTTCATGTCAGAGAGTCCTTGTGGAGCCCAGTGGACATACAGTACCTGGTTGGGAGCTCGAGGCGGCAGTATTTGGCAGAGTCGAGCAGGCGAGATTCCGTGAGCGTGCGGCCAAAGAAGGACAGTTGGCGTAGGCTTATGGGCCTGGCTTCACGCTGGACCCATCTGAAGGTTTATGGGATCAATTGAAGAACTCTATGACTGTAGGTTGGTGTTGGGCTTACTCGTCAAGTGCCGAAGACGGCCTCCATGCTGGCGCGACGGCTGCAGCGTGGGCGCGACGATGTTGGAGTGTGGGGAGCCAAATTTCTTGCGTACGAGCTCTGTTGCAGCTCCTACAGCGCCAGGCGCGCATACTATTATGCGTACTCTTGGCTCTGTTCATGGTTGTGGGAGCCTCAAGCCTCAGTGCATGGTGAAGGCTGCTGCAGCAAAATACGAGCGCATGTGACGAAGCGTCTCCGCAGCCGGGCTTCAGGGTCCTGCCACGGCACTAGAGTCGTACAATTGGGTGACGCAGAGCCTGTGTCCAGGTAAAGTACAGTATATGGCAGCACCTGGGACTTGATTGTCATGTGAATGTGAATTGCGCGTTGCACTGGACTGGACTTTACCTAGGTAGCTAGCTGTAGGTGTCCGCTTTGCTCTCCGTGCACATTGGCGAATGACGTCTTGGGCCGGGGTTGGGCGTTGCTTCTCCGCCGCTGCGTGCTGCTAGAGACATGGTGGACGCCAAGAGGCAACTGGCCCAGCAGGCTGCATATGTGGTAGAGAGGCGTCCTGTGGCCTCGAGAAGACATTCCCTGCGTGTCGTCTTTGTGTGCCTTATTCCACTTCTCCCTTCGTCGCCGCTGAGGCTCGTAAAAGGCACGGCGACCATTATTCCGTCATCATCGTCTACCGCCACCTTTTAGCGAGGAACTCATCTTTAGCTGCTTGCTTTGCTCTGCAACCGCAACTGCAACTGCACCTGCCTAGAGGCCCACTGGTGTGCCGCTTTCCCTCCTTCCCCCAAGCTTCATCCCTCTCTTTCTGGGCCTCTGCTTGTTTCTTCTTTACACTTTTCTCCCCTGCTGCCTGTCCGCAGCCACCCGGACTCCAGCAGCACCATGGACCAGGTAAGCTTGTGCCCTTCGCCGCCTGCAACCAC
This sequence comes from Cucurbitaria berberidis CBS 394.84, assembly GCF_010015615.1. Classification (NCBI taxonomy): domain Eukaryota; kingdom Fungi; phylum Ascomycota; class Dothideomycetes; order Pleosporales; family Cucurbitariaceae; genus Cucurbitaria; species Cucurbitaria berberidis. The sequence continues at coordinate 3,252,484 of NW_024468936.1, read as the reverse complement.
CACCACAACTATGCTGACTCGCCCTTCCCCCCACAGATTGGCAGCGACATGCTCGTCGACGACGACTTTGACGAGAAGCAGCATGTCGCCATCATCACCCCGGACACGGACGACCAAATGGACGACGTCGACCCGCACGCAGAGCCCGAGCCCCGCGCCGACGAGTACGATGCCTTCTTGAAGAAGCACATGCCCGAGTCAGAAGAGAACGAGACCGAGGACCAGGTCTACAACACATGGGAGATCAAGGACTGGCGGACCCTCACGAGGCGCGAGCATGGCCCCGTCTTCGAATGCGCCGGCCATCCCTGGCGCGTGCTCTTCTTTCCCTACGGTAACAACGTCGACTTTGCCTCGTTCTATCTCGAGCAGGGATACGAGGAGAAGCAGATGCCAGAGGACTGGTACGCCTGCGTCCAGTTTATGCTGGTGCTATGGAACCCAAAAGATCCCAGCATGTACCTGACACATACCGCACACCACCGCTTCACCGCCGAGGAAGGCGACTGGGGCTTCACGCGCTTCGCAGAGCTTAGGCGCCTCTTTAGCAATTCGTGGGACGACCGGGGACGGCCAATGGTCGAGGACAACACGGCCAATGTCACAGCATATATAAGAGTACTCAAGGACCCAACTGGCGTTCTATGGCACAACTTCATCAAGTAGGGCCTTCTGTCCAGCGTCACATTCAGCCCATTGTCTAACTCCGTGTTAGCTACGACTCCAAGAAGGAGACAGGCATGGTGGGCCTAAAGAACCAGGGCGCCACATGTTATTTGAACTCGCTTCTTCAGTCATTGTTCTTCACAAATGCCTTCCGTCAAGTAGGTGGTTTGCCTTTTATTCTGTGATGACCACTGACCACATCAGGCTGTCTACCAGATACCCACTGCCGAAGAATCGGACCGTTCGAATAGCGCCTATGCCCTGCAACGCTTGTTCTACCTGCTCCAGACACAATCCAGTGCCGTCGGAACAACAGATCTAACGCAGTCGTTTGGTTGGGATTCAAAGCAAATTTTTGAGCAGCAGGACGTGCAAGAACTGTCGCGTGTGCTCATGGACAAGCTAGACGAAAAGATGAAGGGCACCGAGGCCGAGGGTGCATTGACGAGAATGTTTGTCGGCAAGATGAAGACGTACATCAGTTGCATCAACGTCGACTACGAGTCATCCAGGATAGAGGATTTCTGGGATATCCAACTAAACGTTAGCGGCAACAAGAATCTAGACGACAGCTTCAAGGACTATATCCAGGTCGAAACCATGGACGGCGAGAACAAATACTTCGCCGAGGGCTTCGGCCTCCAGGATGCCAAAAAGGGTGTCATCTTTGAGAGCTTTCCGCCCGTCCTTCACCTCCAGCTCAAGCGCTTCGAGTACGACTTCCAACGCGACGCCATGATGAAGGTGAACGATCGTTACGAGTTCCCGGAAATCTGGGACGCTGCACCGTACCTTTCGGAAGGCGCCGATCGATCAGAATCTTGGATCTATCACCTGCACGGCGTACTCGTGCACAGCGGAGATCTCAACGCCGGACATTACTATGCCTTCCTCAAGCCAACAAAGGATGGCCATTACTACAAATTCGACGACGACCGAGTAACGCGAGCGACGCTGCGGGAGGCGCTAGAGGAAAACTTTGGTGGTGACTATGCGCAAGCAAACGGAAACACGGGACAACGGAATCCTTACACTCGAACTTGGTCTGCGAAACGGTCAATGAGCGCTTACATGTTGGTCTACATCCGGGAAACCAGACTCGATTCTGTCCTTATGGACGGCAAGAGCGTGGAGCCACCCAAGCATCTCGCTGAGCGTCTTGCGGAAGAGCGAGCTGCATTTGAGCGGAGAAAGAAGGAGCGCGAGGAGGCACATCTCTACATGGATGTTGCTGTCGCATCAGAAAATAACTTCAAGGTTTACCAAGGCTTCGACATCGTTTCCTGGAAGGGGGATGCCGATGCAGCCTCCAGTCCAAAAATCTATAGGATACTTCGTGCGAAAACCATGGCGGAGTTTGCCCAGACCGTGGCAGAGGATTTGGAAGTTGACGCGGATATGTTACGGCCATGGTCCATGGTCAACAGGCAAAACGGCACTGTTCGTCCGGATACCGCGCTCGAGTTCCCTGATATGACAGTCGAGGAGGCTGCGAACAAGCACGGTACTAAGCAGGCCCAGTTCAGGCTATGGATTGAGAAGGCCGAGAAACGTGACGAGAACGGAGCACCCGTGTTTGGCGACGCGCTCGTTGATCTCAAGGTCCAACAAAACAACCGACCGTTGATGATCTTCTTGAAGCACTTCGATGCCAAGACGCAAAGTTTATTCGGTATCGGGACCTTTTACGCAGCCGCCCAGGACAAAGTGTCAGATCTAAGCCCTGCAATCAACAAACTGATGGGCTGGCCGGCCGGCACGCAAATCAAGCTTTCAGAGGAGATCAAACTGAATATGATCGAAGCAATGAAGCCGAAAGTGACGCTTGCTGCCTCTGAGATTCAGGACGGCGACATACTCACAGTCCAGCGAACGTTGAGCGACAAAGAAATCAGCCAAATAACTGCAGCCGGAGGATACGTGGAAGCCAAGGATTTCTACGACTACCTGTTGAATAGGATCAACGTCGAGTTTGTCCCACGGTTACCGGAAGCGACAGAGCTACCTACGTTTTCCTTGACACTGAGCAAGAAGATGGCATACGACCAGTTTGCAAGTAAGGTAGCCGAATATCTCAAAACAGACCCTAGCCATCTCCGGTTCACTACCGTCAGCACGGCTGGTAAGCCCAAGCTACTCATCAAGTACAACGCCAACTCGACACTGAACAACATCCTGTTCCCTGGACCGTATAACTACTCTACAAGTGCTACGCAGCGACCAGATGCTTTGTTCTATGAGGTGTTAGAGATGAGTCTGAAGGAGTTGGAGCAAAGGAAGCCGATTAAGGTCATCTGGCTGCCAGAGGGTCTCAGCAAGGAGGTAAGGCATTTGAATTTCAGCCATTCAGAACGGAAGCTAACATCACATAGGAGGAGTACACATTGATGATACCTAAGAATGCACAAGTTTCAGATCTTTTGGAGGCTCTGCAGAAGAAGGCAAATATCAGCGACGAGACAATGCAAAAGGTTCGAGCGTACGAAACGAACGTAAACAAGTTCACCAAAAATCTTACACCGGACCACCTAATCGCCACTCTTTACGACTACCACCAGGTCTATGTTGCGCCTTTCCCAGAAGACGAGTCGCCGAAGAAGATTACGGTGTTTCATTTCGAAAAGGAGCCGACAAAACCACACGGCATACCTTTCCAATTCTCGTTGAAAGAAGTAAGCTCTTGCAGTCTGCCAATGCGTGTTTGGAAGTGCGCGTGCTAATGTTGACTAGGGCGAGCCATTTAGTGAGACTAAGCAACGGATATCAGACTTTACGAAGATCAAAGGCAAGCAGCTCGACAAGATCAAGTTTGCTCTCGTTAGCCGGCCACATTCCTCCAAACCTGAATACCTTGACGACGGTTCGTAGCCTTTTCCATCATTCAGAGATTATTACTGACAAACTAGTAGAAGAAATCTTATGGGATATAGTTGGTGGGCGTGACGACATTGCCCTTGGTCTTGACCATACGAACAAGAGCAAAAGCTTCTGGGGCAAATCAGACTCCATATTCATTCGATAAAGCACGACAACCGCGGTGTAGGATACGGACGGCGACGGAGATAATATCTCGCGTATAGCGGCCAGCACATTGATATGAAAACACGGGGCGGTCTTGTTTAGCAGGCGGCAACCTCATACTTGACATGCACAAGGCGCTAGGGGCTTCGAGGCATTTGCGTGGGCGTAATCACACAGGTGGAGCAGTTGCGTGCTTGGGACGGAGTATCATGGGCTGTTAGTACACAAGAGGAAGTGTGGGCTTTTGGATCATCATCTGTGTTGATCAGTGTAGATTAGTATCAGTAAAACCAATATGCTTCACCATCATCGCACGACAACTAGATTGTCCCCCAAGCCTGCCTCGGGTGGTAAGGGCTCTGTCCGGTCGAGTTTGATGTTCATTGGCGAGGTCCATCCCCGCGCCTTCCCTCCCTGCATCGGTGAAACAGTTCCGCCATCTCCGTTGGACGTTGTCGACAGCTGTAACTTCCGAAGCCAAACAGCGAACACGACTCAACACTGCAAATCGTCCCCGACGCGATTGTCTGGCCGCCGAATTCCACGATGCGGTTGCTCCTCGTTATTGCCAGCCTTCTGGCCGCCGTCTACGCCACAGCACTCACCTACAGACTTGAAGCACACGAGAAGGCGTGCTTCTTCGCGCAAGTCGATAACAAGGCGACAAAGGTGGCCTTTTACTTTGCGGTACGTCGCTTCAAGAATAGCCATATATGCCTTGAAATTGGACTCTCGAATACCCCCCATCAATCCACTCCAATCGCCCATCTATCAGCCCCAAATAGTCGGAATGCTCTAGCTAACACAACCACCCCCTAGGTCCAATCCGGCGGCTCCTTTGACATCGACTACTCTGTAGTTGGTCCCACGGACAAAGTCATCCTGGACGGCACCAAGGAGCGACAAGGCGACTTTGTGTTCACTGCGAATGATGTTGGAGAGTACCGGTTCTGCTTCAACAATGAGATGAGCACGTTTGCGGAGAAGATGGTGGACTTTGAGATTGCCGTACGTCTAGCATACCTACGTTCACCGCTATTTGTGATGCTAATAGTTCAATGTGCAGGTCGAAAACGAAGCCGCTCGCGCCAAGATCCCCTCCAAGCAAGGCTCCTCCCCCGAACAAACCTCCGTCCTCGAAGAATCCATCCTCAAGCTCTCCGCGCAGCTGTCCACCATCTCCCGCAACCAAAAGTACTTCCGTACGCGCGAGAACCGGAATTTCAGCACGGTCAAGAGCACTGAGACGCGGATATTCAACTTCAGCTTGATGGAGTCAGGGTTAATGATCACAATGGCGGGATTGCAGGTGTTTATCGTCAAGTTCTTCTTCCAGGGCGCGCGAAAAGGTATAATATGATCTGTCCTCCGTCTGAGGAGAACGTATGGTGGGGATTGCAGGCTGATATTTGCTGGCAGGTTACGTATGAGCGCAGCCCGTATTCTTAGACGGCTGTCAAATTCGAGTCTCGCGAGGTGGACCATGGTCATGGTGGGCGCGAGTGCGGATGGACGGGAAGCGGCGATTCTGCATTTTGACTTAACTCGGGCGGGGCGCTATCAGGTTTGCGAGCGTGTACCATTACATTGCCATCCATCTTGGATTTGGGCGTAAAAAGCCGGAATAACAACAAGCATTTGATTCAAGAGAAAGTACTACCAACCCACCACCTCAGTTCGCATGCAGGCATGTGCTTCCCTGTAACCCCGCAACACTGACTCTAGACAGGATTTCACTCACAGACTCATACAGCGTTATATTCTTATGCGTTGTATCTTCTCGCCATACTTGGCCTTCGTTGCGCATCAAGGTGGGGGACCAGAAGCGGTGCGAGAGACTGACTAACTCGGCTTCACCACGCAGCCCTTTTCTTGACGCTACGCTATCGTCATTGGTCGACGCAACAACCAACTTCTTTGCATTTCACTTCGAACTTTTACAACTGCGACTCTTATCTTTGCTCCACTTCTTCTTAACCCTCCTTTCTCCACTTGAATTCTTCTGGCCGAATTTCGGTCTCGTTGACTCCCTCTTAGTGGCGTCAAGTCTATCCTGGTCACACTCAGCGCAAGTCGCCGTGTTCATCTTTTATCGTTACCGAAGAATCGCAGCGGCAGCTGGCGACGGGTCGCGCAGTCTTCTTGTTTCTGCCGTTTCGCTGAGCATTCTGGGTCTCATTGTGCTGGACATATCGCGCTTGCGCGTGTTATCTCAGGCTGACATTATCTTTTCAACTACCGCTTATACGTCGCTCAAGTTTATCGACCTCTTCGAGCCCGCGTAAGCACCTGACAAGTTCACGGAGATCCAGCAATCACTCCATCGTGCCAACCGCAACGCCATGTCGAAACGACTCCCAGACACGAGGCGCGATTCTATGAACAGCCAGTTCAGCGGCAACAGCTCCCAGGGCAGTCCGCAGACACCGTCCTCCGTGCAGCCCCATCAGTATCGGCCGGTGATGGTGCCGGCGACGGTGCCGACTCCCTTCATGGAAGGAAACCAACGCAGGTACACCCAGCAGGAGATCCACGAGCTGATGCAGCGTCAAGCTATTATGAACAATCAAGCGCAACTGAATGCGAGCCAGGTGCATGGCCTTCATCGCATTCAAGCACAACGTGGGCCTGCAGGACAGAATGGATACATGCCCTGTGCGTCGCCTATGAACCCTCAGGCACCTGCCCGCCAGCTGGATTGCCAAAATGGTCAGCAGGCTGGCTACCGTGCCCAGTCTTCTGCGCCCATGTCACCTATGTCGCCTAGCACTTCTAACTTTCTCGCTTCCAACCATCCTTATTATCAATATATGCGATCATTCCAAGAAAATGCCTACAGAGGTCAGAACGAACATTGGCCGGTCAACTCCCCTCCTCCGTTTCATGGCTCCGATGGCTATGAACTCAGCGAGAGAGACATGCTGGCCATGTCTCGTGCGAGCGCCATGAGATCTCACCCGAACATGGGTCGCGGAATGGCTGTGACCCAGCCAAGTCAGTCGATGCGCTTAGACCCGCGACTATATAGCTCCTCAGTTACCGGTACAGTGCCTTCACAGCTGTCGCCCCGGGCCATGGGACAAACTCCTACGCCTCGTCTGCCTACACCCACCACTCTCCCTTCATCGGGTCTTGTTCTACCCCAGTATGCAGGAGCCAAGCGCCCAAGTCCAAGTGGACAGGATGCCTATCAAGAAGGTCCAACGCCGAAGAGGGGCATGTTTCCGACAACACCACTCTCGCGCCCCAATAGTGCTCAAGGCATGGTCGCACAACTACATCACAAGAAACTATCACAGTTTGTGAACGGAAAAGATGGAAGATTGAACAAGGAAGCTGTTAGGCGTGGTTTACCAAACCTCGATACGTCGAAGCAGGAGCCCAACCAAATGAAGAGTCCGGATGAGCTTCACCGTATAGCACAAGCGACGGGAGCACTTACACCGGGACACGCGACTCAGATGATGGGGGTTAAGAATAAGGCGATTGCGCAAGAGAAGCAGACTCTTATGACACCCCGCCGAAGTGGTGCTACAGTACCAACGGGCACACCATCTAGGCCAGCGCCTACGCCGAGCCCAGTGCGGAAGCCAAACGTCATCGACCTTACAGGAGGGCATAACCAACAGCGCCAGCCACGTCCGCAACCCCTGCCTTCCAAGTTCACCGAAGCTGTCAATCCCGCCGCCGCCGCCACTCCTCGCCCTACAACCAAACGCACCATCCCCGGTGTAAACGACCTCCGCAGCCGCGCCCTGATATACGGCGTACACATGTCTGACGTCGAGCACGGAAACGCCATCGAAGCCACGATACAAAGCCGACATGCGCACCAAGCAGAAATCGCAGCCGCACGCTCCCTACTCGACCCTTCGCCCGCCAACAAGCAGCGCCTCCGCCGCGCAAACGCAAAAGTAGACTCAGCTTCCAACACCCAGTACGCTAGTGCGACCAACAACACAATGGACGCCGCGCACGCCGCCGCCTTGAGTCTCCCCACGCCTTTCAACATGCAAGACACCTTGAAGAAGGTCCGGCACCCTGACTATTCGTTTGCGTACTCTGGCAACTCAGGGGGCGAGTTGGCACCTGCGTCGAAGGAGGCGCTAGATATGTGCGCGCGCGATGTTGAGGGGCATTTGCGTGCGCCGGAGGAGAAGGAGACAAGTGAGGAGTTGGCGCGTGTGCGGTTTGACTTGTTCACACTGGCTGCTGAGAGGGGGTGTATGGGAGCTAAGGCGATTAGGGAGGAGAGCTCAATCGGTGGGGTAATCTGAGAGGTAGGGAGGGGAGAGTTGGCGCTAGGGTATTGATGCGGAATTTTCAGAGTTTGAAAGCAAGGACGGGGCTTCAGGATATCAGCCTCCTCTTTGGGCGTTTGGAGGTATACTTTTCGTTTGTTTGGCGTGTGGAGTATCTATACCCCGTCCTCGTCACCGGCAGTTCATCAGGGGTGAGTTGAGCTATGATTCATCTTTGTCATTTTACGATATCCCCTGTTCGTAGCTATCTTATCTGGGAGGTGAGCTGGCAGCTGCGTAGTTTAGTCTCGTCTAGCGAACGGAATAGCCGGCTGGCGACAAACGCAAGCGGAGAGTATTTCAGCCGCTCGTCGTCCGTCTGGAATCATCTCATAGTTAGTTATAGATTATTACAGCCAATATGCAGCATAACTTCATTCTTGTAAGAGAATCAGAGCTTGAAGAACTTCTTCACGACGTGGGAACCCTACGGGAACGTTTACGCCTTCTTGTAGGGTATGAAGATAGAAATAACATCGACATGGGCATAGACCTCAGGACAAGAGCACCCCAGAGCGACCGCCCACTACGCTCCCCTACTCCCTACACACCCTTTGCCCCTCCTCCTCCTCCTCCTCCTCCTAGGAACCCTTCCAGACACTATGGCATCCCTTCTTCCCCTCCTCCGTCCTTTCTCGATCCAGAAACCCAACCAAGACACCTCGACTCGCCAACCTCCTCCACAGCACACAACATCCGTCCGCTACCTTCCCAGCCCGCAACTCCGTTCCACTCTTACGCAGGCAATCGTGTTCGCACCCGCCCGGGAACTGGCGCTTGGCAGGCGCCTGTTCGGTCTAGTCCGCATGGCTCCGCGAATCTTCGACGCGGTCCACCGGCTGTGCAGACGTTGAGGTGGGAGGCGAGATCTCGTGGCGAGAGGGAGAGGGAGAGGCGCAGGAGGAATGGTAGGGATGCGAGAGGTGGGGGTGTGGTTAGAGAGGGGGGAGGAGGTGTTGATGTTAGAGGAGGAGATGGAGGGGATGCGAGGGGTGGAGAAGTCGAGGACCGGGCAGGGCAGGCGAGGGAGAGGGAGGAGGTCATCGTTGTTAGGGTGCGAGAGGAGGTGGGTAGGGAGGTGAATGAGATGCAGACTGGGGCTGAGAATGAGAGGAGGGTGTAGATTTTAGGGGGTTTCTGTTTGAGGATTAGTTGTTCTGTTTGGATAAAGTGATATTGTTCTACTGTGTATAGCGATCCCCAACCTGGAGAAGCGAATCATTATTTTCTAAATACCACGAACCTTGACGTTCCGGACTTGAAGCCCTCCCCACGATGATTGATAGTAATCCAATGGAGGAGAAACCACAAACTTTACACTCATGACATTTACGAATCTCTAAACTCCTCCAGTTTCCTCTTTTGTCCTCCGTCCATATCAAAGTTTTCCTCGTTCAACCATCTTTCCATAGCCTTTTTTACCAGAGGCCACTCGCCGTCCAACATCGCAAACCAGGCCGTGTCGCGATTACGGCCCCTAGCAATCATGTGCTGCTTAAACGTGCCCTCATAGCTAAACCCCAATCGCGCGGCCGCTCGACGTGATGGTTGATTCAGACTATTGCATTTCCACTCGTATCTCCTGAATCCGAGCGTTTCAAACACGTAGCGGGCTAGCAGATACATGGCCTCTGTAGCTGCAGGCGTGCGTTGCAACGGTGGAGTATAGAGAATGCTGCCCACCTCGATTACACGGTTTTCAAGGTCCATCCGCATCAATGATGCCATGCCGACGGCCCGAGCTTTTTCTTGCGTGTTGGTTTGGTGTAGGATGGCGTAGGTCCAGGGGTTCGTCATGGCAGCTTTTCTTGCTAGACTAGCTTGGAACGATTCCAAGGATGAGGGCGGTTCGTCGAACAGGTAGTCGAATAAGGATGCCCTTTCTTCACCGCTCACCAGCTCGTACAAGTCTGCAGCGTGGTCCGGGTGGAGTGGGACTATCGTTGCATATTTGCCTGATAGCTTGATGTCGTTGCTTGGTGGTTTGGCCGGTGCGTCAGGTACGACCGGTCCGAACCTTTCATTGGCAGTAGGAGGGGTCATCTCGTGAGTACGTGTCTGGTTTGGGAAAGTTTACAGCTATTCTGTAGGGATCGTTTTCGAGTCGATGTCAACGTGAGAATAAGTCGCAAGGGCCGAAGTTGTACTGCGGGGTAGCTACCCACCTAGCGATTATGGCGTCTAAGGGTAATAGGACCAACTAAAATAATATCACAAATTATAGCGCACTTATTGGATGAGTGAATCAGTGGTTATCCTAGCTGTGTAACAACTTGCAGGGCCTTAGTGCCCTTTTTGCCTTTTTAGCAAGACTACGTACTATAAGTGAAGGGAATACGAAACTTGACACAGAGACCTTTCGAGAGATCTTAAGCATTGAAAATAAGAAATCATGGAATCAAAATGTATGCAGACCCAATATCCCAAGAGCGTAGTCCCTCCCCAGGAATAGGTGGAGGGCCTGCTACGTGAATTTGCAAGGAGATTACGGGCTGGTGAGCTTTAAGACAAGTACGGCCGCGCAAAGTCGTGCGAGATGCTATCTCTTGCCACTGTATCTTTGCATCAGAGCTGCTACGCTTCGAATGTTTCCGAGGCGGAAAAACTTGCGCAATCTAATTCGTGATTATAGTGTTTTGAACAATAAGTCTGATGAGTGTTCAATTCTAAGATTGCGGACAACTTCGGGTGAAGCAAGATCCACCAATAACATGAAATGAGTTACGCACAACCTCCGTCCTAGACACATGCATTTGTTTCATTCACAGCGCAGTATTCATTTGAATCAATAAGTAAACTGGTTCATGCGTTCCGGCGACTCTACTACAGACTGCGATAATGTGATAACGCTGTATAAAATAGTTCAGCCGATGCTCACTTACCAGTCCAATAAAGATACACAAGAACTTTCTCTTTGATCCAACCACCAACATGAAGCCAGTCTACATCGCCCTCATCCCGTTAGTGTCAGCACACGGCTACGTGCAACAAATTGGGTTCGGCACAAACCTCGTCGACACCTGGAATCCTTACAAAGACCCCCAGAAAAACCCTCCCGTCAACAAAATCACACGCATCTTCAAGGATAACGGTCCTGTAACAGACGGACTCTTTACTACAGATGCTATCACCTGCAATATTGGACGCGACGGCAAGAACAATGTACCAGTCAGCGCGGCAGCTTCCGTGGCCGCTGGAAGCACGGTGAAGTTCATGTGGACGGACTGGCAGAGCGACCATCCTGGTCCCATACTCACATATCTAGCAGACTGTAAGGGCAAATGTAGCTCTTTCTCTGGCAGCACCGGGAATGTTTGGGTTAAGATCGATCAGGCGGGATACGACGCAAGTAAGGCTGTTCCGTGGGCAAGCAAGAGGCTTCCGACACAGAACAGTACATGGACCGTGAATTTGCCATCCAGCATCAAGCCTGGTGAATACGTCCTGCGTCACGAGATCCTGGGCCTGCAGCGAACAAACAAAAGTATGCTTTCTCAACTCGTCGACTTCTAGTGCTGACGGTGCGGCTAGATGGCAGTCTGGCCCAATTCTATCCTGGTTGCCATCAGATTACAGTGACAGGAACTGGGACAACGGCTCTACCTGTGGGAATTGCACTGCCTGGTGCGTATCAACCCAACGATAAGAAGAGCATATTCCTCGAATATAGAGATGTGTCTGCGTCAAATCCATACACCCCACCCGGCGGTCCTGTTTGGGGAGATAAGGGATGGAGTTCCTGAGATTATGCAGTGTACGACTTGGCTGGCTGTATTATCTATGTGAAGCAAGGCACTCGCGGGGGCTTCCAAGGCGGGAATAACCGAAAAGGTTTCTTTTCGCTAAGAAGATACACCCGTGATGTGCGATACATCTGTTTCATTATTTCGAAGCCTACTAGTATCGTGAAATGGAGTGTTCCATCCGAAATGCGCATTCTTTCATAGATACATTCCATTAATCTCTTACTAAGGGAGTAAAAGCTAAGCCAAGGTCTCATAACGCCTTCGTTGATGTGAATTTAATTCTGATTCAAGGAAGGTATTCTGTTCCGTGTCCCCAAAATAGCATCTTCATAGAATCTGTGTAAATGTGTATTGTAGTGTCTTTTACGTATGATAGAGAGTGTAACAAAGTGGCCGATAGAAGACCCACGAATTGAGAACCACGCCCGCCACATTATCATTGTGGGGCGGCTAATTGATTAGTTGGCTACAGCCTGTTAAAACGGAAGAGAAGAGGCTGATATAGGCGGTTTAACAATAATGAACTAATCATGTTAGCATCTAGCTGTGTTTAGCCATTGTGATTGGTTTCTTATATTTCAATTTCCAAGTTATTTCCCCTGGGACATGCCATAGTCCTAGGCACGAAATCCCTGCTGTTGCTTAAGTCTAACTACAAGCCACTACTAATACAGTCTTGCAATTGAGGAGCCTTCCTCGGCAAAGCTTAACAACACTTAGCTCCCTGGCAAGTCTTCCCCGCATTATACCCCTGCGCCCCGTGAAGCTTGACCGCAAATGGTTTCCCTTTCGCGGAGCAGTCACTATTGCAGACACTGTTGCATTCTGCAAGCACTAAACAAGGTCCTTAAACCCCCGCATTCATCACCATAGGGGATTGTCTTACTGAATTAGTACCATCTCCGAAGTCAAACGGTTAAAAGTCCTTGGAGGAATTTCTTGCTCTTTTAATAACACATGTTCGTCTTAATCTAAGTAACAGGCATCGGCAAATCTGAGGGACCTGGGTGAAGGAGGTGTCAACAACAGGACTGAATATTTAAATAGGCGCAAGGTGCATGCTATTACATGATCAGTCCTATTGTACCGCAGACTAAGCATGAACATGTCTCTACGACCAAGACTTCTCGCTCTAGGCCTTGCTTCCACTAGCTCCATGGTTTCTGCAGGGCCATGCGACATCTACAAATCTGGCGGCACGCCTTGCATCGCTGCGCACAGCACCACGCGGGCGCTGTACAATGCATATAATGGCTCCTTATACCAGGTGAAACGCGGCTCCGATGGGGCCACCACGAACATCGCGCCCCTTTCTGATGGTGGTGTTGCCAACGCTACCGCTCAGGATACTTTCTGCGTCGATACGACCTGTCTCATCACTATTATATACGACCAGTCTGGCCGTGGCAATCACCTCACTCAGGCTCCACCCGGTGGCTTCAAGGGCCCGGAGTCTAATGGCTACGACAATCTGGCTAGCGCATTTGGCGCACCAGTCAGCCTGAACGGCCAGAAGGCGTACGGTGTCTTCGTTTCACCCGGCACCGGATACCGCAACAATGCCGTAAGCGGTTCTGCGAAAGGCGACGCAGCCGAAGGCATGTATGCGGTTCTTGATGGAATGCACTACAATAGTGCCTGCTGCTTCGACTACGGAAATGCTGAGACGAACAACCTGGACACCGGCAACGGCCATATGGAGGCCATATACTTTGGCGACAGCACTCACTGGGGATCTGGTTCTGGTAAGGGCCCTTGGATCATGGCTGACCTTGAGAACGGTCTGTTTTCTGGTGCCAATCCTAAGCAGAACACTGGTGACCCGTCAGTTTCTTACCGCTTCCTAACTGCACTCCTGAAGGGAGGTCCGAACAAGTGGGCGATGAAAGGGGGTAATGCGGCATCTGGGTCGCTGTCAACGTACTACAACGGTGTGCGTCCACGCGCGTCTGGCTACAACCCGATGAAAAAAGAAGGGGCTATAATTCTCGGAATTGGGGGTGACAACAGCAATGGTGCGCAGGGAACTTTTTATGAGGGCGTAATGACGTCTGGGTATCCATCCGACGCTATCGAGGACTCCGTCCAGGCCAATATCGTGGGTGCTAAATATGCCACTACGTCTTCAACAAGCGGTCCAGGCCTTACTGTTGGCTCCGATATCTCCATTCGAGCTACTACGCCTGGCTCCACCGATCGCTACCTCGCACACACTGGTTCTACTCTCAACATTCAAGCAGTATCTTCGCCCAGCACTACTGCCCTCAAAGGGCAGTCTACTTGGACGGTTCGCACTGGCTTGGGTAACGGCGCTTGTTTTTCGTTCGAATCAAAGGATACCACTGGTAGCTACATAAGGCACAACAAATTTGAACTTCAACTTGGCGCGAATGACGGCTCCAAGATATTCAAGGAGGATGCCACATTCTGCCTGCAGGCTGGTCTAAGCGGCCGGGGCAGCTCGATCCGCTCCTGGAGCTACCCTACGCGCTATATCCGCCACTACGAGAACAAGGGCTACGTCGCGAGCAACAGTGGCGTTCACATGTTCGACTCTGCCACCTCGTTCAACTCTGACGTAACTTGGGTCATCGGTAGTAGTTTTGCTTGAGTCTTCTTGTATTCAGGTTAGATGGGCCTGCAATGTTGTGCTTGATAAATTGAAAAGTTACCCTCTTCTTACAATCAGTCCTACGATTAGGCTTCAATGCCTAGCACATATATATACGCCCCTATTTCACTCAAAGAGCGATGTACCAGATACCAGGCTCTTCCTATGTCTCTACTAACCAAGGCAATGTAAACTCAGTGCATGACGACGGCGACATGGTCGTCCATGTACTTGGAGATGTCGCCCAAGAAGCACGCTGCTAAGATACTGACCCCTCCGAAAGCGATGCTGACGTAGTAGACATATTTGTACGCTTCCGCATATGCAAGCTGGCCAGCAAAGACTACCGCCTCGTAAGCTCCTGGAACACCTTTGATACCCGGAAGCTCCTCAAGTAGTGGAAGAAGCGAAGCGCCAGTAATCACAATCGCTTCGCCGATAACTTCCACGGAGGTAATATTGAGCTTAGTTGACATTACACCACCGATGTAATATGTTGCTGCTGGAACAAATTTAGCTAAATATATTGTTAGTGGCTGCGCATTACGGGGTTCTCATGATAGTTGACGTACAGATAAAGACGTTGTAGTATACACAATACCCAATCGACCCGCCAATGACGCGGACTGCGAGGGTAAGGGCCGCCACTGTTGCGATGAGATCATCTGGACAGATGATAGTGGCTATATTGTTAGCTCGACAGCTGGACTCCGGGCGTAATGCAACCAAACTTACAAATGATCGATGCTGGGACGACGATTCCACCTATACCCAAACCAGCTAGTACCAACAAGCCCCATAGTTGATACAAATTGTCTACACGGCCGATGGCAAGCGAACCGCACCCTGCAGTCATCAGGATTGACGAGGCAATCAGGAGCTCCTTGTTGTGTCCGCGAAGCAACGAAAGTAGCCACAGGACAATACAAGCTCCAGCTAGAATCGAAAAGCCGACCGGAATGCCACGAATACCGACGCCGATCGGGTCGTGTCCGTATACATTGAATGCCTGTGTGGGCCAGAACATCAAGATGGAGAAGAAATTAGCTCCAGATATGAAAGTAATGACCAGCGTCAAGCCGAGAATGCGAGGCTCTTGGCGCAATCTCTTCGGAAACATAGGGTGCTTTGCTCCGTAGCTCTCCCAGACCACGAAAGCTATCATCAGGATGACACCCAATATCAAAGGCGCAAGGACATGGGCGCTGGTCCAAGGGTATTGGTAGCCTCCCCACTGCATCCCCATCATGAATAAGAGCATCCCACTGATGGAAAGAAGGCCGCCAATGTAGTCAATCTCTGCAAGAATTTCCTTTCGGCTCATGCCCTGACTATTGACTCGAGGAGGTGGATGATAAAAGATGGCTGTCAAGACGAGACCGATGAAGGCCCACAAGCCGCACCACAGACCAATCCATCTCCAGGTGGAATGGGACGCGATAAGCTGGGCCCAGAGCACCGATGGGCAAAACGGGATGATAGTGAAGACGAGGATAGCGACGTACTTGCCACGCTGGCTGGTGGGGGCAAGCTCGGACGTAACGGCCAATGCTGTCAGTTCATTGATGCCCGCACCAATGCCAGAGAAGACCATGCCGGCGATGAAGATGTTCATGGTTTGTGCAGTGGAACAGATGATCATACCCAAGACTAGAAAACAAGCTCCAATCATGGCAACCCAACGTCGGCCCACAATGTCAGATATGGATCCCACGAAAGGACAGACTGCGGCTAGTGAGAGAAGGTTGGCAAGCACAAACCAAATCCATCTATCCGTGCCGCCGATATCGCGGTAAATGTAGGGAGGAACGCCGCCGAAGAGATACACGGGAATCTGACTGCCGGTCCATACTAGCCAATTGTAAGTCAGAGCTACTCCAATCATTACAACGTCTAGATTGGAAGAGATACTTACAGAATGCCATTGCGATCAAACTCATAATCCTCTTGAAAGTCATCGGTGGTTCGTGGTCGTGGTCTTCACCATCGCCATAGGTCCTCAAGCCATCCTTTTCGTAGTAATTCGTGTGGCCAGGCACCCGCTCATTGGTGTGAACATGCTCTACGTGATCCATGGCGAGTTTTGCCGTCGGGGAATGCTCATTGCTGTCTATCATTGTTCGTGGATACGACTAGGAGGTAGAAGTACCTCCAATGCAAAGTTGAATATGTGGAGAATGTTGTGCAGGCGGGCGGTCTTCTTGAGGAGACATGACTGGGACTTTTATAAACTGCCGCAGATAGTGCCAGGTCGAGGACTGAGACGCCAGCAACACTGACATGCCACCATCGCGACTTAGCATGGGCACTAGTCAAACCGAGGAGTGTCTTTGCGGGGTAATCGTACTAGCTCGCTTCAAGTATTTGATATCACGGAGTGCGCGACGGATATGTTCTGGGCCTTTGCTGTAGTCTCCAATATGCTGTATCGTTATTGGATGTCCTGTAACCAGGTCCGGCACTTGGTGCGCCCAATAAACTCAATTCATTGTGGCTTGCGTCAAGGAAGAATAAAGGGTAAAGCTTGTGAGACTCTCTACAAAATAGTAAAAGTGGCGTTGGAATGAATGAACGGTATAGCAACACGACGCCAAACATGGTCGCAGTAATACGGCTGCCTGTGTGGCTTAAGTGCGAGTTAGCCCATCCCCAGACAAGTTATGAAAATGAATCCTGATTTTAGGTTCTTACTTGTCTGGGATTCGCCTGGATTATTGCATCATGTTTCGATGAAGGGGGTAGTGGTCATGTAGCCTCGGCAACGTCCTGCCGCTTTTAGCGTGAAGTTTCCCCGCATTACATAAGGCAAAGCCTTGGAAGCCGTTACACGCGCGACCTGTGCAGGCCGTAATAACAATTCTAAGCAGCGAGGCTGGCGCTTACGCTTACAGTAGCAAGAACAACCGAAAGAAGAAAAGAGAGAGGGAAAACTCTTTGTCCATGTCGCCCATATTACATTATCACCAGACACGACAATAAATGGCCTTCGCTCCCCGTCTTCGAGTTCCGACCGTTCCGACCGTTCCGACCGAGCAACCGCCAGAGGCGCACAGAGAGCGAGGAATGGAGTCCATCAGCGGCACCGCATCCAAGGCCGGCAAGGCAGGACGCCCAGGTCTTTTTTCGTTCGATGAGATGCCAGAATGGTTCCGACGTGAATCCAACCAGTGGATTCTTCATGGCTATAGGCCCATCTCAGGCTCGGCCCGTGCTTCGTTCTGCAGTTGGTCGTATATTCACAACGAGTCGGTCAACATATACTCCCACCTCATCCCGGCCGTTCTCTTCCTGCTCGGCGAGTGGTATATTCAGCAGTACCTTACCAGCAGATACTCCGGAGTCACTGGCGCCGATTTCATTGCTTTCTCCATCTTCATGTTGGCGGCCGTCACGTGCCTATCGTTGTCGGCGACCTATCACACCTTGTTGAACCACTCCCAACACGTCGACCGTTTATGCCTACGACTGGACATGCTGGGGGTAGTGGTCTTTATACTAGGCGACCTTGTCTTGGGAATATACATGGTGTTCTGGTGTGAACCCTTGCCACGCAATATCTACTGGTCTATGGTTAGTCAAAATCCATGTGTACCAATCATTTCCTCCTCCCAGACCTGGTACTTGAATCTAACACGCTTCTTCCCTTGGTTGGTAGATTGGAGTGTTCGGGACATTGACCATGGTCATGACAATGCATCCCAAGTTCCAGGGCCCAAAGTATCGCCTCTTCCGAACATTAATGTTCGTAGTGACTGGCTTATCCGGTGTTGCACCCTTGTTTCATGGTCTCATTGTCTTCGGCATGTCGCAGATGATGAGAAAATCTTTTCCCTATACTCTGGCAAAGGCAGGCTGCCTTCTATCTGGGACTTCGTTTTATGCAGTAAGGCTCCCAATCCCGCACGTAGGAGAGGTTCACCCTAACACATGTGGTTTTGAAAGACCAGGTTCCCCGAAAGTCGATATCCTGGCAAGTTTGACTTATGGGGCTCACATTCGATCTTTCACATCCTGGTGGTATGCGCCGCTGTGGTCCAGTTGATGGGGTATATGGATGCCTTCGACTATGCTCACGGCAATCTTACTTGTTCCTCTCATTGATTCATGTGTACATGCCGAGTACGGAGCTTCTGGCCACTGGAAAATGCTTCCAAACGCTGACTGTACGATGGTGAAGAGAGGCATATGATTGGATCGCTGCTAGCCATGGCTTATACTTATTATGACTGCCTGTATCCAATAACGTCATCCACAACGGTATTGAAATGAGTTCTCCTATCGTGGGTTTATTTAAGCAATTTAGAGCCGAAATCGACAAGGAGATCTGCTTCTTAGATATTACCGTCTTGTTTTCTGGAGTACTCTAGAGCCCTAAAATTTTAAAATACCCTTTCTTTTTGTTAAAGAAGAATCTAAATATACCTACTACATACGGCGTTCCAAAGTTCCTCATATTCAACAAGTAATAAATGCGCTGACTGCTCGTGATTAGCGGCGCGGCTGCTGCACCTGGCCACATCAAGCCAAATCAATATGCACGACTTGATTAGCTTGCGAGCTTGGCCAATCTAGTCGTGTGACAGAAAAAATGTAAATCATTGGACTCTAGGGCCTGTTGGTGATTTCGACCGAGGGAGCCTGAACAGTTTTTACATGCCCCGGGAAGTACCTATAAAACCCGAGCTTCTGACTCACACTCTTCTTTTGCTCCTTCGACCAGTTCGCTCAATCCTAACCAAGGCCGGTACCTGAATCTAAAACTTGAAGCCATGTCTTTTACCAAGACATATTTCCTGTGTCCGACGTCCGATTTCATACAACCACCACCAACGGGCCCGCTATGCCTTGGGTCTATAATCCGCTCCACATCAGCACCGCAATACCCTCTAAACAAAGCCACCGTTGTTGCCGTGGCTGATTCATTCCCAGCTGTTGTGGAGACTCACTGGAAGAAAACTATTTCGACCGAGAAAGGACACGGTCTAGGTACCTTTGCACAGTTCCTGCAGCTGGCTACTTTTGGACTGCCTCTTGGTCCCGAGGTGAACGTTGAGCGTTTGAACACGACGGCAAATACGTTCGCGTTCGACACAATGACGACGCTGGCGTTTGAGCCGACCCAGGAATACATAGAAGAGGCTGTTAGAGTACCGGTCGTGGAGACATGGCTGAGAGAGCCCAGGCAGAAGTTCGCGCTCGTTAGCGAGCTCTTTATCGTCACGGGCATGCAGCTCGTGAGGGCGCCAAAATCAAATACTCGAGTTCACAGAGCACGACGGTCAATGGGAACCTCGGCGTTGACGTGCCTACGCAAGGTATGACCTTTGGCCCCAAAGGCCACTGGACTCGCACGGATGATGATGCGACAGAGTCCAGTCGCGAGTCGGAATTTGTGTTTGCCTTCCGCGTGAAGAGGCTCAAGTTTGGGCGGAGACTGAAGCTTGAAGAGTACACTAAAGGCGCCTTCATGACCGTTGGCGGGAAGAAAGATGATGACGAATGTTTTTTGGTTGAGGATGTGGATAGAGCTGCTATGCAGACTGCTAAGGCTGTTTCTGATGTGACCGAGAACGGCAACGTCTATTGCGTTCCCGCTTAATCATTGTCAGGCTTCTACTAGTATTTGTACATGTACCTTTTGATATCCTTGATTCTCCCGTAGACATCGTCCGGTGTAGAACCGCTATCGAAGAGCACAGGAGGCGTAATATAGTCGTAACCTACCCTCCGCCTTGACCATACTCTTGAAGACCGGGTCTATAGAATTGTCCCTTGTTAGCTACGATCCTAGCCTTTCACTTTTAACAGTAATATGCTAATCCTGCTACCAGACAAGACAGGACTGACGCGGCCAGGCCGGTAGCAATCAGTATTGCTACTAATATTCCTAGGATCTCGTTGAGTTATCAACAAAGTTGTGGCCTGGGCAGCTAAGAACCCAACTCTGATGAATTTGTTAAGATTAATCGTGCAGCATGTCAGAGCTTGTTGAGACGCTTGTCATGCTCTTTCAGCAGCGCAAATCTGTTTCGCGCCAATTCTCGAGCCCTCTGCACTCCCATGCCGCGTTCCCAGTCGCATACATCACACAAATGACACCCAGAGGTGTCACAGATGGAGGTCACAGATCGCGGTAGGGACTAGTTCGGAGCACATAGGTCAGCTGGTGGATGCGGGCGAGGAGTGTCACAGCCCATCAGAGGAGGAGGAGGACATAAGTCAGGTTAGTAAAGGTGGACTCAAGCTGCCCGCCGCGGACTTCATGACCTCGCCTCTGCGAAGCACGGGCAACGCGGAACGGAAGGGCAGAAGCAACTCGGTATGGTACATGGGCTAGTTCTGTCTGGATGCGGGGCGTGGTGCACAGCAGAGACTTGCAGCTCCAAGCCCCTCAGCCCTTCAATAAGCTCTGATCCTTGATATACCTGAAAGCAGGCAAGATCACTTCTTGGCCGAAGAGTTTGCTGTGTGGTTCGAGAGAACTAGCGCGTGTGCGAGGCAACTCTACACGCTTTTCCATCGTAGATAGCTTTTGCTCCTCCTAGTTATTTTGTGCAGTCTTAAAATCCTGTCTGGTTGTGCTCGAAGCATCGTTACCAGCTTGCGAGGTCAGTGCTTCAATGGTCACGCACAGCATCTTCAAAACGGGTGGCTGGGAAATTGATGAGCCGAATGTAATCATCAGCGTTCAAAATTAGTGAGAATTTAAATTTCTGTTTGGGCACCGCTGTCCTGTACCGGTTGTTGTGGTCTCGGCGATGTCATAAAGGCTGGGTTGAAGAGAAGGCTAAGCGGCCTGAATTCCGGGTTGAGCAGCCTGAACATGCTTGGTAGGCTACACACGGCATTGATTTCCGTGCAATGCGCTGTAGACGATGTATCAATCATGCAATTAACAACACCATGGTTGATTCTAGCGTCGTCTGGTCAACAAGAGAACATGAAATAGACTGACTTTGCTGGCTGACTTAGCCGATGCCGTTGTCTTCAAAGTTGAAGATAGAATTCGATAACGCGACATGCAGCTATGAACTAATCGCAGGAGCCGGTTTTAAAACTGCAGCTACTGGGTTTGAACCTTTCCACTTCTCTGCGCCTCTGTCTTCATCTCACTTGATTTTTAATGTATATAGACGTGCATATCCACATGAGACCACTCTGCTATATTCCATGACTCGTACCATACATTCGCTAACTGCATACATTATACATACATTATACATACATGGTATCACTAAATTATTTCAGTTGGGCTCGGGTTGATTACATCCTATGAGATTGAAAGTCTTGCATATGTACTACTATCTTAATCCATCCTCCCTTGCGACTTGCTCAAACGTTCTTCCGAAGTTGAGACCACGAATGTAACTCTCAAATTTCCCTGCAACACCAATTACATACTTCAACTGTTCATATCCTAGCTCTTTCTCTTCAAACTTAGCAAACTGTCTCGCTGTTGTAATCGCATTCCTTATTTCCCTACCATTCATATCCTCGGAAGCGAGTTCATCGAGGTGGTCGGCCAGATCGTCAAAGTCAACAGACAGTGAATTTGACTCCGAGCTAATGTCTTTGAGGCGGTTGATAAAGTTACGCCATATCTTGCGACGCTGCGCTTTGGTGAGGGCCGGGTAGTGCAGAGCCAGTTGGATGCGCGATTTGAAGGCTTGGTCAAATGTCCCGACGCGGTTAGATGTCAAGATGAGGATTCCTACTCAAGGTCAGTTCTAATCCTCGTGTAGGTAGGCACATCAAGACGAGCCTTCATAATACTCTATGACTCGAAGGAAAACTATACGAGGTTAGCATGTCATGACACTTGTCTAGACCGCGACGTACCCGAAACTAGAGCGTTTCTCGCAAGATCTGTGAGGCTCCGCTCTTCAAGAAATACGTCTGCCTCATCAAGGAGCACGACTTGGACTATCAGTAACTCTCTCAATTGTCGCCGATATCTGAGCTTACCGCAGTCCCAGACCGTTCCCAGTTCTAGGACGGACTCGAGGTACTATATCGTCAGTCTAGCCAGGTATACCCCTGAGGGAAGACGAATACCTTTTCAGCTTCTTCGGGATCTGTACCAATATCGCCACAGGTAACTCTGTACAGCGGCTTCTCGGCCATCTCCGCGACGCTAATATAGGATTAGAACGGACGCATTCGTCAGTCGGGAAGAGTTATGTAACCTTTCTAAGTTTGGTTAGCTGTTGTCTAGAGGAGTTGTGTGGTGTCAGTGTCTTACCAGCGGTAAACGTTTTACCTGTGCCAGGCGACCTAAGAGTCTTAGTTCAGGATTAGCCAAAATACGAGTTTAAATCACCTACCCGTGAAGTAACAGTATCAGTCCATTACCCTTCCCTCGTATCAAGTCCGTTCCTTCGTCACTTTTGATCCGGCTCGTGATCAGAGCCCTTACGAGCACTTTTATGTCTGGCTCTATGACGAGATTGTCGAAAGCACGTTTATTCCACGCAACACTTTCTAGGCAGTCGACTAAGATATCAACTATACAATGTAAGTGAAATCTGTGTAATGTTTTGGAGTCTGGGGGCGCCATCTGACATACCCCAATTCTTTTGTCTAAGACTGAAGCCGACAGTTTTTGAAGGGAAAAGGTATATCCAATTGCCTTCCGGTGGGGTATCTTTTACCATCATTGCAGGAGTTATAACACTTTCGGCACGGATTCGAGGAAGGATTCGGTCATCTCCGTGAATCTTTTGATACATCTTGTAATCCACCATGAAACGGTCTTCTGTCTGATAGTTGAGTCAGTACTATTCCAAGCACAGAAGGGTGGGTATCAAACATGAGGTTCCAGCGCCCCAGGTGCCTTATATGAGACTAAGCATCTATTTCGGCATTGCCAGAATATCGTCCCTCGACGGCAGAGGATGTTCTTGACTCTTTCAGGGGCATACTTCAACGGATAGAAGTCCAAATTCGAGATTGGAACTGGGGCCTCTCCAAACATGCGAATATCCAGTGTCATTGTTTCGCGATGGAATTTCCCGTCAAACGTAAGTCGCCAACCGAAGACCGAGTAAAAGTGAGCTGTCTCGCCATCTCTGTGAATTTCTCGGTTATCATCGTAGATATCATCAAAGATTGTTTGCTCTCCTTCGCTTCGTATATCGTTCATGACTTCAAAAGCGGACGGAGGCCCACGCCTGCTGTTTCTTACTAGTAAACTTCCAGTCCTCACCAAATACTTGAGATGCCTTCCGCAAACCACTCCTCTCGCTATGTGTTGCGCAGCATCGTCGTACTCTGTGCCGTAGAATTCGTTGATGTAGCTGAAGAGAACGCTGAGAAGGCGATCGTCCTTTTCGTCGAGTTCTAACCGCTTTGACTCTAATTCTGGCCACAGATAGTAGGCAAAGAGATAGGGCGCGTGAACCTCGTTGTCAATCATGAATGACGCGAACTCTGAATCGAACCCAGGAAACTTCCCAGTGAACTTGTTGAGCGCATCCACTAATTCGAAGGACGTAAACAGAATAGACTCGCTTGAAGACACTGGCACTGTGGGTACCTTTGTCTGACCATCATAATCATAATCTTTCATAATGATAAAAAAGATTTGGTTATTCTCTTCGATATAACTCTCCAAATCAACTGGATCATCAAAAG
This sequence comes from Cucurbitaria berberidis CBS 394.84, assembly GCF_010015615.1. Taxonomy (NCBI): domain Eukaryota; kingdom Fungi; phylum Ascomycota; class Dothideomycetes; order Pleosporales; family Cucurbitariaceae; genus Cucurbitaria; species Cucurbitaria berberidis. Next base: position 3,228,506 of record NW_024468936.1, on the reverse strand, counting down.
AGAGGTAACGCTGGGAGTCCTGGACCATCCATTCTGGGGGACAACTATATATCCTGTTCTTACGGTCTCGATATAGAGTCGTAAAGGCCCTAGAGGGCTGGTGGTGTGAAGTAACGTCATGGTCTGCTCAGTGCTTAGAGACTAGAAACATGAAGTGATTGACGAACTAACCATCTTCTGCGTTGGGAGTAGAACTCTCCTCTGCAGCCTCTTCAAGAATATTCGATACCGCATCCTGCTCGAATACGTTTCGGAAATAACCACTTTCATCATGAGCCTTTCCTGAGGCTGATGCTAGTCCCATTCGTGTATGTCGGGGTAGATGTAATAGTAGTGTGACAGACTGATCGTCCACTTCAGCTCTAGCCTTACCGTCGCTTGGGGCGGCGTTGGCGATTCTGATTTCAACTATTGGAGATGGGGGAGATTGGAGAGATTTTATGCCCAGATCCTCGCTATTCTCATCATCTACGCGCCTAGGAGGCGACTCCATACTGTCGATGTCGTCCGTCGGGGCTTGATAGGCGTCAATAGGGATAGGGAAATCACTGTTGTCTGCAGGGGGAGCTGAGTTTTTGAAATTGTGAGAAGTTATCCATTCCACGATCCAGAGCCGCTTCTGTGTCGTATTGTGGAGTCGGCTGATTGTTTCGAGTTGCTCTGTAAAACGGACTGACCTTGGCTTGACAGACAAAGCCAACCCTTCTGAGATGAATCCACTTTCCTCGGTCCTATCTTTTGAAATAGTTAACTTCTTCGCGAAGCCTTTAGGCTTCTTTCTGCTGTGGTATGCCTTGTTGCCCTTTTCAGTAACGTACCCCCCAGCAACCGCAACCCTTGATGCGCCGTCAGTATTTGGAACGGAAATTGGCATTAACTGCAAAGCTTAGAAGATAGTATAATGAAGTGTGTTGGAGCGCTGTATGAGACAGAGGTAGAGGTGAAATACTTTGTTCAATGTGTGCGGCTGATAGGGAAGCACTGCCCCGCACTACCAGCCCCCACCCACGTGCATCTAGGCTGCAACCGACGTGTCATTGAAAATCAAACCCTCGATATATAGTCCTTCACTCTACCATCCTGTTTTTAGTTGAAATCGTATATATAACTGCTAGTACGGCATGCAGCCTTCATCCAAATTCCGAGATTGGTATGCGGGGGATGTATCAGGCAGGTAGCTTTCACATGCGCACTTTCCCTAACTAATCATGAATCTGACTTGAAATAGCCATGTTGACGCCGCGAGGGAAGCATTCAACCTTGCAATTCAAAAATTCACATCCGACCTCACTCAGGATGACCGGAAGAAAGTGGCAGTACAAGATGCTACTAGCCTCGAAGACCTACGGTCTGCAGTAAGCACGGCGGAGAAACGATACCTTGGATCGCGTCGTCCAGCAGGGAAATGGCTCGTAAAGTTCAGCCAGCGGATGCACCACTATGGAACTGTCCTCGACGCGTTTGCACAACATCATCCCGAATACGTCGCCCTTGCATGGGGAGCTATGAAGTTTCTTTTTACAGTAAGTACTGTTGACGCTGGGTAGGGGTGAAACTACTTTGTGTTTAACGTTAGGTCTAGGCTGTTATCAATCACGAAGATCACCTTGCTGCGCTATCGAAAGGCCTGGCCAAGATTGCGGGTCTTCTACCACACTCTGAGCTTATTTCCGCTCTCTACCCAACTAAGAAAATGAAAGCAGCAATGGCAGAGCTATATGCTATCATAATCAGGTTTCTCGTTCGGGCGCAGGACTGGTTGCAAGAGAGCAGTCTGAGCCGCGCACTCCACTCAATCACAAGACCTGCAAAATTAAGATATGATGATTTGATAGAAGAGATTGAACTGCGATTGCAGAATGTCACAGCGTTCGCGACGGCCGCTTCGCAAGCTGAAATCCGGGATATGAGGCTAGAAATTATGGCCATGCGGGACCAACAGCTGGAAGCTAATGTGCTCATAAAGGAGCTCAAACAAATCACTATCCGTACTACCTTCTCTAATAAAGTGCATAATGTCATACCACGCTAACAAATTCACAGAAAATCATGCTATCAGCTTGAACCATCAACTTGACACAAACCATCGTCTTTCCGACCTCCAACTCTCCCAAATACTTGCCTCGCTATCATCTCCATTATTTATCGACCCCATTAAAGCCCTGCAGTACGGCATACATCAGAACAACAAACGGCGCCGCTCCAGGACTCAAAGCGCCCTCTCTCCTTTTTGGTTTACCAATAAATTTCAAGAATGGTCTCAGTCGGAGAAGTCGTCTTTGGTAATCATAAGAGGCACATACAGTCTTCGAACACAACTTCGCGACTTTGGTACAAACTTGGTCGAGCTGGTGTCCGCAGCACAGGTAGCCATAGTGTGGACACTGAGAATCACTGTAGATGACGGGAAGGATGTGACGGCGATTGACTTGCTAAAATACCTGATTTGGCAAGCGCTTGGCATTGAGAGAGTGAAGCGAACCGAGCGATTTATGGCGTTAAGCTGCGCCAAGTTCCAATCTGCACGCACTGAGGAAGACTGGTTCCAATTGTTGGCCGCCGTACTCGCAGATCTGGATGAAGTATTTATCATCGTGGATACAGAACTTATATCCCCCATCTTAGCGCCGCTAACCAAAGATTTCTCGTTCAGGAAGGAATTCTCAGATATCTTCAAGAAACTTGGAGACCACGCGATTGAAACCAAAGTAAAAGTTCTACTAATCAGCTATGGCGAGATGAGGTTCTGTCGTGCTCATGATGGCGACGGACATCACGAAGTAATCACTGTTGGCCTACCAAACCATTCTAGCACTGGGAAGAAGCAGGGAAGAACTTCAATTGCGCAAAGGAGAGGACCAAGAGGTCAGACATTGCAGTCACAAATATCAGCAAGAAGGTAGCCGACAAGACACTAAGAATAGTACAATCTACCTAGTCTTTGTTTATGCGCGACAAGACAAATCCAAGAGCTCGCAGACGATCTTCTTTCTCCTACATAGCCTTCTCGCGCTTTTCCACGGCGCTCTCTCGTTCCTCCAGCCCCGCCTCCCTTTTCTCCATTGCTTCATTTTCACCTAAAACCTGCCGGGCGTACCCAATCAGCTCAAGGGTTTCACGCGGGAACTCTACATTCATCTGATTGAGCTTATAGTGATCCATATCCTGGATCTCGTCGCCAATCCAGCGTCCCTTCTTGTTCAAGACCATTTTCGCGGCTATCATCTCCGATGGCGAGTCATCAACATCGTACTGCGTGCCCCTGAAGACAGCATCTGCCGATGACCCTGCTAGAGCAGCGCGTCCAAACAGGAAATTAGAGCCAGGTTCATCTAGAGACAGCACTTGAAAGTCTCGCAAGACTTCTTCGCCCACATCATCGCCACTCCAGTGCAGAATATCGTCCGAGTCGCTTTCTTCAAGGTCCAGGACGGCCTGAACCCAAGCGAAAGATTGCCCGAGGCGGACCGAGCCAATGGCGTAACCGAAGGGTCCGCGTGGGCTATTCTGTCTACTAAAAAATACGCTCCGTACAGCAATTGCTCTGGCATAGTCTACCGTGAGCTAGCCTCGTCGTTTGGGCATTGGCCTTATGGCTCTGTCTATTGGTGGTCTTATGTCATCTGTGATAGCCGCCCTTCGAGACTGGCGTTTGCCCCCGCCCCGAATTACGTTTGCAGGTTGCTGAGGCGAAGGAAGGCTGCGTGGGGTGTTGACAGGGTCGTATGGAAGCTCAGTAATCTTGAACTGAACAGGCACCATTTGTTCTTTGGGGATGCGAACAAAGTAATGATGCACTCTTATCCAGCGAGAAGCTAGCTATAAATTATTGTCTAGGGGTATGCTGAGGTGCTTACGAAATGGTTGGCGGTGAATAGCTAAATGACGTGGTTTCTCGGATCGTAATTATGAGCGAGAAGAATGTTTGGAAGATGGAGGAACATCGAGAAAAGCAGCTATTTATGTCTGTAGATAGTGGGGGATGACACATCTCGCTAACTAGACAAAGCAGTAAAGAGTACGTAGAAATCGTTTTTGATTTTTGATTTTTGATTTTTGATTTTTGATTTTTGATTTTTGATTTTTGATTTTTGATTTTTGATTTCGACTTCAACGCGGAAATTCTTGCAAGCTTTGATATACAGGATGGCAGCCGAATGATGAATCAATGCGCTAGCGTCTATTTATGTTTTTGTGGGACAATTAGGTTGTTGACGCGGCACGCTCACCACTCAGCTCACAACAAGAAAGCAGCGCTTAGAACCCCACATTTATTTATATCCGTCCACCTATCACGAAATATGTAACCGTGCTACTGGGCGGAAGCGCGGATGTTGTTCCGAAGAGTAGGGTGAGGACGTAGAATCATTTGCTCAGGCTCTCGGTCTAAGCTTTGGAAGTCATAGTATATCCGGGATCGTGTCGCCAGGCTCTCTCGCCCGTTAAGCCACAACTTTTCTCTTATTAGTTGTAGCCAACACTGGGGTACTTTTTATACAAGGTATTTGCATATACTTGATGAAACCAAACGTGGCATACGAAATCGATGAAAAGTGCCCCTTCGCCCTTGCCCTATGCATATAGCCAGCCAACATCTCTTCAGGTTCAACTTATCGCTGCAAACATCACTATCTTTCCGCCCACAATCCTTCTATTGCGTATTTGCCGGCTGCCTTATCCCACCACATTATCACCGTCAACTAAGTCCTGCCATTTTCACACTGTTCGCTTCTTGCGCTGGCGTGACATCCTTTGCCAACTCCACAAGTGCAAGTTTGTGTATCTGCAGACACTGGAGAGCTTTGCTTCGGTAGCTAGTGCTCAGGCTTCGTCAGCGGCGCAGCAAAGCCAAGGAAAAAATCAAGCAACCTACAAGTCGAGGTTCTACCTCAGTCATATAGTCTTTTAGCACCTGTAGGTACTCCGCAAGCTCTTCATCGTCCCTATGCGATCGTTCCGTTGCCAGATTTGACGGGAGGATAAGAACAGTAGCTAACCAGCGCTGCGTATTGGTATTGCACATGGTCCCAATACGAGTGAAGGGAAAATAGTGAACTACGTTGACGGACAAACTGACAATAGACTGAGATATCACTGTAGACAAGAGTAAGGCTGAGACGGAAGATAGTAACGATAGCTTTGCGACCTTCGTCGGCTCTTCATATACATCTCACAGCGCCTCCGTAAACCGTTTCTCGTTGTGTGTTCCTCGTCAACGAGATGGTGGGCGCTTCAGTATACAGAATCCCGTTTTCGGGAAGTTGACTCCGCCTCACCATTGTACGTCAACACTAGGGTAACACCAAATCCTAAGATCTAAACCGTGTAGTTAGTGCCTTCAACTAGCACGTCTCAATCTTGTGAAATGACCCTGCAATCCGTGCTTTCGTGAATGAAAGTGTCACAGCGGACTTGATGGACCTTGGTGTATACCTCGGCTGACGTCTCAAGGCCAAAAGAATCATAGCAGAAGTGAGCATTGTTACTTATGCTCTAAGAACAGTGAGATGATATTATTGGAAATGACTAGGACAAGACCTGGAACCTGGAACCGAACTCTCGATGTGGATTCACGTCGTTCGGCGTGGTGTCGTAAGCTATTCGAATTCGAAGGCACGAAGAGCATTATCACGTAACGTACAAGCGCACGACGCTGTTGGAAGTTAGAACATACGTCGCGCTATTAGGCAACAGATGTGACAAGGGAGAAGAACAAGGCGCGTCTCACTCCATCAATCAATCAATCAAACAGCAAAACAAATAGTGAGAAAGAAAGAATCAAGGTATCATGATAGATAGCACAGGCGTGCATATGTATGTATCGGGGATATCTCAAAAAGCCAAACCAACATGCAAAAAAGAACAAAACTAACATCTAAATCTCTCCTTTGTTTCTTTCTCTTCTACCTCGAATCAAGCAAACCACAATCATCAATAAACACGGGGGCGGGAAAGTAGGAAGGCGGGGGAAACTAGAGTCGAGTAAACGGCCCAGCCATTAACTCATCAGCCTAGCCCCAGGCGCCCCCCAAACCTACCCAGCCCCCAAAATCTCCACACACACTACACACAGCATAGTAGGAGTAGTGATTTAAAATGGCAAAACGCAAGGAAAATTTCAAACAAACAAATGAATAGAAAAAAGATATTGTCAAACGAACCACAGCAACAAAAGCCTCGCGCGGGGGGGGCCCACATGGAGTAAAAAGTATTCAAACCGAAACCGAGTTTGCTATATATGTACCAATACAGAAAGAATCTAGCCACGCATATCATATTCACTTTGCTCTGAGCTGCGCGGGTCCCCGGGGGGAAATAAACGAGGTTCCAAGGAGTAAAAAGGGGTGGGGAGTGTAGTAAAGCTGAAATATGCCAGAAAGAAGCGAAGTGTCTTTGTTTTTGTCTTGGTTCCCCCTCCTCCTTTCGTTCGTGAATTGAAAACGCCTGCCCGATGCATTCGCTTGACCCAATGAATGCCCACTGCTGCTGCTGCTAAGAATGCTTGCTACTCGTCATCAAAGAAGATATACCGCTAAAACTTCATGGGGACATAATGCTTTAGTGGAGACGGTCCTTGCGGTGCAGGTGCGCGTGGCGGCGGTTCTTGTACTTGGCGGGCTCCTCTACGGTGACCGTGACGGCGACCTCCTTGATGGCAACCTCGTAGACGGTGCCAGCGCTGGTGTAGGTGGTCGTGGAGAGGATGCTGCCATCCTCGTTTGTCTTGGGCGCGTTCTTGATGTCAGCAGCCACTGTTACGGTAGGCTTGATTGGCTCAGGAGCAGCGGGAGAAGCCTTGTAAGCAGGGGTGGGCTTGGCGGCAGCGACGACGATATAGACAGAGGCAGCGGCGGAAGAAGGCTGGACGTTGTAAACGTCGACGCCCTCGACCTTGCTCTTGGCAGACGCATAGCTCTGGGTGGGCACCGGCGCAGCAGACGACAGAGTCGGCTTGACGGTTGGCTCTTTGCCATGTCCACCGTTCTTCAAGGCATTGGCGTATCCCGGACCGTACTGAACGGGGACATTTCCGCAGAGGCCTTTGGCGGGACCGGCGCAGTCATCGTTGTCGAGAGCCTTGGGCAAATCCTTGATCTTGCACTCTCCCTGCTGAGCCTGGGTTTGCAGAGAACCAGCAAAGTGGGGGCAGTCCTCGACCAAGCCGGACAGGCTGGTGCAGTCGTTGACGGCAGCTTGGAGAGTGTCGATGTTCCAGCCGTTGATGAAGTCGGCGTGGTATCCGTAGCCTGCTGCATGTTAGTTCTTGTTCAACGAGCCAGAATACTGAGAAAACATACCGGTGGGGTCACCGTTCGACCAAACGAACTGTCCAGACTTGCCCTTGAAGGCATTGGTGTTCCAGATAGTCTCGTAGAAGAGCGAGGGCAGACGGGTCTCAAAGCCGGGCGGGCATTGGCCACCAGCGATGTTGTTGGGGTAAGCGATGTGGCTCCTGTGGTCAGGAGAATCGGTGTCCTTGCCGTTCCAGCACGATGGGAACATGATCTCAGCGCGAATGCCATCGGCGCAGTTCTCATCTAGGTAGTCCTTGGAGGGGAGGAAATGGCGGTATCGAGATGGCTCAGGGTTCTTGTTGTAGTTCATGCAGTTGAAACCGATAGCCTTCTGGCCGAGCGAGACCTGAGTCATATCATCATCAGTCCATGCCGACGTTGGCGGGTCAGGCACGGGACCGGTGAAGTTGCGAAGACGGGAGTCTCCAGCGACGGCCTGGAAATCCTTGGGGAAGGCCTTTAGGTTGGTACCGATCAGTTGATAGTATGCAAGCATACCACCGATCTGGGGAACGATCTCGGTGCTGCCACCATCATGGACGAAATGCAGAGAGGGTGTCCAGTACGCCGACTTGTCGTCGCTGAATTGGCAAGAGGTGCACTCCGACTTCCTCAGGTCATCGTAGGACGTCCTCTCGGCAAAGTCTATTTCGAGGGTTAGCGAACGATACTTCACGATGAAACCGTACCTGTCTCAAGAGACGGCACACCATTTAATAGCCATGGTTCACACGTGGTTTACATCTCCTGAATGGAAACCCCTGATAGAGTACCCACCATGGCCCATCGTTCATGTGCTTCCAAAGTGGATTGAAACGGAAAAGTGGACTTGTTTACTTACTGCTACCACCGTGGATGGTGTGGCCGTGGCTGGAGGCTACGCCTACATCGACAATGGGGTCGAGACGCGCGAGGGCTGTGCGGGAGGTGCAGGGCATGCGCCAGAAGGCGTCAGCACCGGACAGCAGGGCTGCGGCGACCGAGAGAGATGCGGCGGACTTCATAGTGAAGTGTGTCGTGTACTTGTACGTTCGGCGATATGTATGGGGGTATTCGCTGTCGGGGGTATTTCGCGATGTTGATTATCGATAGCTGGGTCTGGTCTGTTGTGTTGGCGATGTGGTTCAATTGACTGTACGTTGGCGATGAATGGTACCTTTTCCTAGCCGTCTATAGTTCCAATAGTATGGCGCGCGCTTGAGTCGGATGTACAGAAAAGAGTGTGGTTGTTGTGTACACAACAGATACCGATGATAACGAATGTGGGATGTCGCAAAAGAGCAACAGCAGACGGCAAAGGAATGACAGTAATACGGCAAGGGCGAGACCAAAAGGAAGTGAAAGGGAGGGGAAGCGGCCGAATATCACTGGGACCCGAGCGTCGGTTTTCAAGGGGAGATGAAGGAATGCTCGGTTTAGCGAGGTGAAACCATAGATTGGCCCCTAGGCATGGATGCCCTGAGGTGCTCTACCGCGCTCCTGTTGGACCGTGGCCACAACAAGCAACCGGCCGCTAGACCGAAAGTCGTAAGCTGAAACATGTGGCCAAGGGGTCCATCCCAGTTGTGCAGCGCTGTAGCTCCAGCAGCCTTGCGAGGAGCCAGACGGGGGGTTGAGGATGTTGTATGGCTCTACGCCGCAATCTCCAGGGCACCACCACCACCACCAGGTCCCGTCGACGCCAGACACACAGCTCGTTGTCACCACGCGGCTCTCGAACAAGGCGATTCGCACCACGTCTGTCCTGCTCCTCTGCGTGCCCCCCGTTGCACATTGGCTGGCGTTGTACAGATACGGATCGCCGCGCAGCCTGGTACCTGCGTCAGGGTCACTGCGTGCACTGACTGTGCTGCATCGCATCGCAATCTCCAGGTCGCCTCAAAATACGCATCGAGCGTGGCGACATCATTGGCCCCGTTTTTCTCACGGCGCATCACAATGATGGAGGTGGCTGTGGTTCGACGGTAAAGGCGTTGATTGCCCTCGATCATGCGTCTCCTGCTGCAGCGTTCTATTGCTATCATCGTCACCGTAGAGTGGTCTTGTCTTTGCACAACAGTGTGCCCTCTGAGTCGGTGAACACGTCAGCCTATCGCGCAAGTACCCGCTGCGTACAGGCCTACAGGCCTAGGAAATTGCGCCAAAGGTATCCAAGAGGGCCTGACTGGCGTGGCGACGCGGCGACGAGGCGACCAAGCGACGGAGCGAAGCAAGCGAGGCTGAGCCCACGGCTGCTCGCCCAGTGACATGCAGGCGACTGCGCGCATCCGAAGTCTGGAAAAGGCGGCAGTGGGAGGAGGTGGGTGAGTGGTGGGTGCCGTCGTAAGCGCCCACCCTCGTGCTCACCTCCCAATTTGCCGTCAGAGGCGGGAAAGCCTATCGATAGCTTGTCGTGCCCAGGGGTTAGCGCTTTGCTCGCTGATGTGAGCTGGCCTGCAGGACCACAACCATTCCACTGGTAGAATACTGCCATTCAGCCTCCTATCGTGAACTTTGTCCTCGTATCTGACTTGTATTCGTGGAACAGCGCGATAATCGTGCTCCCAAAATATCCCTTTTCGCGAGAGCGCATTCCCAACTCGCGTCTGCACTACAGCACCCCGTCTCGCCATACAATTACATACAAGATAATCAAACGACTGACCACTAATTCCCGCACACTCTAAATCCGTGCCGTAGACCAGGAAAGGGGGAGTCGCTCAGGTACAAGGGGAACGCGATTGGCTGAGCGGCAGACTTCCCCCGTTATATTCTCACACGACAAACCACACCGAATATAAATAGCCTACCATACTGAGAAAAAAACTTTGTATCTCGTGGTATTTAGGCAGATGAGTAAAGAGAACCACAACAAATGTAAAACCCTACGGAGACCCAGCCACGCCAGATGGAAAAAAGCCACCGCGTCGCACAACCCAGAGTTCGTGCAGCGGGCCACGCAATCTAGCTCACACTGCATGCCGCACGCAGTCCCTCGTTGCTAACCAACTAGCCATTATCGATAAAGTATGAAAAGACAAATAGAAGAGAGAAAAAATTAGCCCTTACATGCCCATTTTTTACAACACGGCGCGATTTAGAGCCTACTAGGAGCAGCAGCCCCATCGTCCCTGAGCGGGATCTCCTCCCACGCCTGCGCAAACCCACAACTCCTAACCCACTTCGCGCTCCCCGCCTCGACCGAATCAATCGCCATGTGTCCCAACGTCAACCACGCGCCGCCCTTGATCTCAAACCCCTCTTTGCCCTCTCCTCCACTGTTGTACGGCCCACACGCCTGCTCGCCATGTGCCAGCGCTCTGACCAGCTTCGACGCATGCCCGTCGTCGTCGTCGAGGGTGTTTACGCGTTTGAAGATCTCAGGCCAGCCGGAGGGTCGTGTGGGTTTGTAGGATGTGATTTCGGACAGGACGAGGGGCGGGCTGCCGCGGCTGACGTACATGGTCATGTCGTTCCACACTTTCCATTCTAGGAGGCGGCGTTTTGTCGCGGGGGTGAGGAAGGAGTTGGCTGGGGAGAGGAAGGCGGAGAAGAAGATGCTGCTGTTTAGGCAGTGGATGTAGAAGAAGTCGAATTTGATCTGGTGGGGTGGGCGTTGTGCTGCGCTGGTGTAGTATGCTGTTCTCCTGGTCAGCGGGGTTGTTGGTAGGGAATGAGAGGGTTTACCAGTGGCGTTGATCATCTCTGCTGTCTTTTCTTCCAATTCATCTTCGTCGATTGTATACTGGCTTGCGTACTTGATCATCTCGTTTGGCGCTCTTTGCATGATACCTTCCCTGATCTTGTTCCCATCGTCAAAGTGCGGCGCGTTGCTCAGTTTCTCATCGTTCCTGCACTCTTCCAACAGCTGTACTATAGTCTTCTTTGGCCGATCCTTCCCTCTATTAGCCTCAGCAGCCTTTTCACAGCCAAAGAAGAGCGACGCCATCCAGTTGTCATGCACAGCTGCTTGCGCCAGCCCTTCCGCAACGATGGCAGGCTGTTGGAACTCAATGCCGAAGCCAAGATGTATTATCGGGTGTAAGAAGCCGCCGAAGAGACGAACTAGCATGTCATCTGCGCGCTCATCGCCAGCAAAGAGGTACTCATTCACCACGTTGTGCCAACCCTTGGCATCCATTTCGTTCTGGAAGAACACGAGGAAATCATGGTAGTATTTCTCCTTGCCCAAGTACGTTTTGAAGCGTTCAGGATCATGCATGTCGTCGACGATAGAATCCTTCAACGGCTCTGGAGGACGCTGATAGGACACGTTGTCATCGTAGCCCTTTTGAAGTTCGGCGGGCGAGGCATTGAGGGCAAAGAGCGTGAGGAGATGATGCGCTATGTGGTTCTGGCACATTGGGTAAGAAAGATACTAGCCAAGAAGTCGAAGAAGGGAAGTCTTACATGAAAGCCAGATCTGTTGAAGAAGACGTGATACTTCTCATGGTTGACCTGCAATAACTGGCTCGTCTTCGCCGCGCTCTCAGCCGTGAGTCCCTTGACGTAGAACTGCGGCTGTTGTGAAGCCTCGAGGTGAATCTTCGATGCAGTGGCCATAGTCTTTGTTGCACCGACTTGTCTCGTGATGTTTAATGCTTGTATTGTTCGCGAGAACACGCTCCAGTTCGGAGTAACGAGAGCTGTCTTTATAGGCACAGCTCGGGCGAACATTTGTGCAGCTGCTCACCTCACCCCGCTTCAAGTCCCACACGAGCTTCCCAGGTGTACGTTCAAATGCTGTCAGTCGCATGATTTATGCAAACTAGCGCGGGGATCTCGGCGTCGAAGCCATGGGATGACGTTTGTGGGGAAGCTTGAACGCCCCATCGCGCTAAGAGCTACCTTCGGTCGTCGGCGAATTCGCGACGCGAGATTATTCATGTTCAAAGAAGAGGGTCTAGGTATAGCATTGTATGTAAGCCCAGTGGCGGATCATGGGCCTAAAGCCTGTAGATGCAAGCGGACAGTAGAAGCAAGAGCGGGGTATTCCAGCCTAGACGGGCATAGACTTCGGGTTCTGACGCCAGCTAAGTAAATTATATTAGGAGTTCACGGAGTTAAGCATTCTGTGTGACGACTGTTCATATGGCTATGCTTAGATCATCGAGAAGGCGTACAGCTCTCATGAACAATCATCCAACTTCAGAAGCTAGCTACGACGGCCCAGACTCCATCTCAGCCCATCCGCCGTCCGCTCCCCAGACGCCTGCTTTCGTGTAGTCGCCTCTTCCACCACCCTTGAGATATCCAAATCGAAAATATTCATTCACACCCTCCATATGCCTGACCCAGGTCCAGCTATCCTTCATCCTGTCTTTGTACCCGTGATACTTCTCAACATCATTGACCAAGATACTGATGCCATCATAATGTTTAGGAAAAGGCAGGTGCCACTCGAACGTAATGTTTGGTCTCAAGTGATGGAGGTGTAGGTTGTTGTGAATGATCGGGGCAGTGATGAGAGGAAGCAATGAGCCAATCGGAGCGTCACCGCGAAGTTCGTTGGGCGTTTGGAGTATCGAATCGAAGCCCCAGCGGGCGATACCGTTGATGAAGAGGCCGATCAGGATACCCTGGAAGAGAAGACTTGGGCGAGTCTGCATGGAAGTCCCAGGAACAAGAAGTAAGCCTAAGATGTAGTGGTGGATGCGGACATTCATCCTTGGAACCGCGACCAGAGTGAGAATACAAGCAACGAAAATGCCGTAGACAGCAAGGTAGCGCGGTAGACGACCCTCTACGCGAAGCGCCCATGCCTGACCAATAGCAATGCAGAATAATGTCAAGACAATAATGATGAGTGCAGGAACAGCACCTGGCTGGTTCTTGATGTCGTGAGGCGTTAGGCGTTCGATTGGTATCTTGTCAAAAGTGTAGTTGTTCAAAGCACCGATCCAGCACCCGCCAAGCCAGAGGATAGTCTTCTCTACCTGAGCGTGCAGGCCCTGTAACTGGCGTCGGACTGCAAATCTATACACGGCATACATGCAGAAGCTCGCGGGTAGGAAACGTCCAAGATCGATACTGATGATGGCGTAATAGTCGGTCAGATTGGGTGGGTCTGATGCGAGTGCGACGTGGAAGAATACGCCTACGAATATTGACGTGAAGAAGACAGGAGGTGAGGTGGTGAAAAGAGAGAGAAGAATGGTAAAGGTCAGGGATACGCCTAGCAATGGCCAGCGCAGATCGCGACATTTTGCAGCGGTACCCGGGACAAACGCAAAGGACCTCGGAAAGTACGAGTCGAAGCCTATACTCTTGATGCGCTTCCTGTTGACGCTGGCATATGTACTCTTTTCACCAATTTGGGACACTACACCACATCCACCAGACGCGTCGTTGATGAAACCAGCATGGATGGCTGCTCCGCAGATGAAGGAGTCGGCGCGGTAGTATGTGTTCTCTAGTGTCTGCTCTTCGTCCGTCGGGCCTCCAATAACCAGGGGTCGATAATTCACTTGTTGATCTCCCACAGTATGTGGATTGAGCAGCTGCACGCGCTTGCAGTTCGCGGGGCAGCGGAATGGCATAGAGCTGTTTTCAAAGGGTCGACAAAGATCACCATTCAAGCCACAGCCATTGCCGTCATTCCAGAAGCGGTCTGTACATCGCACTTGGACTGGACTTCCATAACCCGGTAGATCCGCCGCAAAGGCACTACGATGTAAGACCAGTCCGAAAGTCAACAGCCAACATCCGTAGAAGAATATCAACAGCAGCACCCTGTGCTTTCTCTTTGGGAAATAATTGTTCATGAAATGGATAGGTGCCGTCTGTATCTTGGGGAAAATTGGGCTTATCTTCCACGGTCGCGGTGGCTGTGGACCCCTGACCCATACGACAACACTATCCCATGTACGTTGTAACCGTGGTGGTATGTATTTGCTGGCGTAATACGGCTCTTGGGCATAGTACTCTTGGTCGGAAGCGTCGGAGTTGGCAATGAGGACTGCGGATTCGGCGGACAATGGACTGGCATTCTCCTCGTCGCGGTAGATTTGGGGAGGCGCGCCCTCGTCGTCAATGTCGTCCTGTGGTCCCATGTCTGGTAGGGAGGCCAGCTCGTGGCGGGAGGTTGGCGACGACAGCTTGAAGGCGGAACGAATGCTTATCGGCAGGAATGAGGGGGGAGGATGGTCTAGAGAAAAGTTGTGTATGTCTACAGGGAGTGAGAGTGAGGTCCAAGACAAAAAGGAGGCGATAGAGGACAAGCCCAGGCTGAGTCCATGTCGACGACGAAGAGAGCTCTGGTAAGCTCCGGGACCTGCATCATGCGGACGTTGCCGGCCTCATGACGCGCGCTAAGAGATCAGCGAGACGCATTGCCGCGTGTTACCAGAGAGCAGTGCGCAGATGGACCACTGGCGACTCTAAATTTGTTGCTCAAAGTAAGCTCGCTCGCTGGAGGTGGTTGAGATGGACATGCAATAGAGAGTGCGGCTTGTCACTCTTCCTATGCACTGTAGCTTCCCGTCTGGTGTCGTCATCAGCAGGGCGGCTTGCTAATCAGTCTCTTATCGGCGGACCAGCGCCGCGGACCATGGCGCATCTCTATATCTTGGGGCTCCACTATGTCTAAGCTGTCAGATACACCCCCGACAGCTGTCGCCGTGATAGTTGTAGTCTAGCATCCACGTACCACGGTAGAGCGGCCCTATTGAAATTGGCGGCCAAGGTAACACCATGGCACCTTACACAACCGACCCCGGCTCCTTCCCCGCCCCAATCGATCTCACCCACCACCTGTCCCGCAGCACCAAAGCTCGAGAAGCCTCGAGCGTCAAAAAGTTCTACAAGTACTTTGCGATTCCAGGCATTGGCCAGCTAGCAGGAGGTACGAGATATGCTCAGAAACCCTGAACACTAGTAAACTTACAATGCTTAGGCCTACCAAACGACCACTATTTCCCATACGACACCCTCGAAGCCAAGGTCGCACACCCAAACCGATGGCAACCAACGCCCAACAAACCCGTCGACCCGCCCGCCGACGACCCTCCAACAGTCCGCTTATCCGAGCTATCCGTCTCCAAGAACAAAGATGAGCAGCCGCCCGCCTCGCGCCTCGTGGTGCCCAAGGACTCTAGTGTGCCAGACCCTCTTCATATGATCGATCTAAAGTCAGCACTACAATATGGACAGGCACAAGGGTACCCTGCCTTATACTATTTCATCCGGCAGTTCACAAGAGACAATTTGCATCCATTTGTCCCCTATAAAGATGGGCCAGAAGTCATCCTGACCTGTGGCTCCACCGATGGCTTTTCAAAGACTTTACAGGCGCTCAGCAATGAGTGGTCGGCGGAACACGATCCTGTTGAGGAGAGGCCAGGCTTACTGTGCGAGTCGTACGCCTACATGAACGCCATTCAAACTGCCAAACCTCGGGGTTTCAACATCGCGCCGGTAGCCATAGACGACCAAGGCATGTTGGCCAAGGGCCCAGGAGGACTTGAGTCGGTTCTGGAGAACTGGGACTTTTCAAAGGGCCGCCGTCCCCACCTCATGTATACCGTCACTATCGGCCAAAACCCAACATCTGGCACCCTCTCCGTTGAGCGACGTATTGAAATCTACGCGCTTTGCGTCAAATACGACGTCATTATCGTCGAAGATGACCCATACTGGTATCTGCAATACCCTTCCTCATCACCAAGCAGCGTATCTCCCCGCCCCACCAAATCCTCAGGTTTTGAATTTCTCGACAGCCTTATCCCCTCTTACCTCAGCGTCGACTACCAAGGGCGCGTTGTGCGTTTGGACACTTTCTCCAAGACTGTAGCTCCAGGATGCCGTCTGGGCTGGATCACCGCACAGCCCGCGCTCGTAGAACGCATTCTTCGCATCACGGAGTGTTCAACTCAGCAGCCCTCCGGCTTCGTGCAATCCATGATCGCTGAATTGCTCATTGGCCCACAAGGCTCCAAAGACCCTGGACGAGGAGGCGCCGCGGACGGAAATGGCTGGAAAGTCGACGGCTGGGTGCGCTGGCTCGAGGGTCTGAGGGGCAACTACGAGCGCAGAATGCAAACAATGTGCGACGCGCTCGATGCAGGAAAGGAAGTCGTGAAAGCTGGACGCCGCAAATCACTCGCAGATGAAGAGGACGAATGGGCCGTTATTGAGAAGACAAAGATTTACTCTTTCGTCCGACCTCTTGGTGGCATGTTTGTGTGGATCCGCTTCGATTTCGCCTCACACCCTCTCGCCAAGGTCGTCCCCGCGCCACGCCTCTCGCAGGCACTCTGGGTGTTCTGGACACTCAAGCCCTACCTCTGTCTCGTTGCCCCGGGAGCCATGTTCGCGGCAACGCAGGAAATAAAGGAGCAAGACAGCCACAATTGCTACAGATTGTGTTTTGCGGCGTGCCCCGACGAGGAAGTCAAAGATATCAGTAAGAGATTTGCGGAAGGCGCACAGGCGTTTTGGCGCATTAAGAAGAAGGAGAAGATTGACAAGCTGTTGGAGGAAGATGCGGTCCCCGGCGTGGACAATGTTACCGGGCTGGCGGCTTTGACGGGTATTTGTTAGAGGAAACCGCGCGCGATCTTGTTGGATAAGGAATGATCTGATGTAGAATGATGCGATAGAATCAACGACCTGAAGAATATATACTCGGATGTACGTGTTTTGCATTGCTATGAAAGGCCCTCAAGTTGAACATCAAGCAGCAAGCATATCTTGAAGAATCCATAATTGAACCATACCTATTCTCAGTGCATTCCTCGAATCAACTTGCTGACCTAGCCACGAGATATCAGGCTTCACCTACCTGCCTGAGTAGCGAGAAGCCTCCTCTGCCCTAAAAAGGAGAGGGGTTTGGTGATATATGCCTTTTTCCGCAGTTTCATCGATACTGAGATACTGGCAAGAACCTTTCTACATATTTCCTTTCTTACCACGCTTTCTTATCGCGCTTACGGACGATCCTAGAAAGAGGCAGAGCACAAAGCCAGTGTTGCCTACGGCTCACTTTTCCCCGCGCCCAGGTATCGCTCAGCCTCAGAAGGCAGACTTCTAGTTTGCCTTCCCTCGCCAAACTGTGCGTCAGGTTGGGCATCTCTTGAAAAGCCTAATGGATGTGTTTGACATGTTGTGTAACGATGGTTGCCTTCTCTCTGCAGGCAATTTCCCCTCTTCGAATCAGAGAAAAGACGCAGGCATAGTGGCTGCGTGCAGCCCTCCATCATTGGTGTTTTGATGTGTGCGTTGGCGCGTGCGGGGATCATAAATGAGGTGAGCTGACAATGCCTGATTGCTTTGCGAGTAATATCATAGTCCAAGCCTGATTGAAATTTTCTTTCTCCCAGATTCTTTCTCTCTTCATCATACGCGATTCTGGGCGGGAAACGCCATACAGTATGCCTGATCCACTCTCGGTGGCGGCCAGCGCTGCTGGTCTTGCATCGTTAGGTATACAGGTCTGCCAAGGACTGGTTTCGTACTTACATTCGATCGAGGGAAGAAAACAGCAAATAGCGCAGGGTCTGGGAGAAGTCAAAACGCTGGTTTCCATGTTCTTATCACTGAACGACCTCCTGTTTAAGCTTGACCGAACGGGGCCTGCCGATTCCGCTGCTATTCGACAATGTCTCCGAGACAGCGAGAAGACACTCCTGGAATTTCAGCAATTGCTCATCAAGCGCAGAGGTCCGGAGAACCCAATAGGCATACAAGGAAAGGCGAAAGAGGCAGGGCGTCTACTCGTGTACCCATTTTTGGAAGGAAAACTGGTCTCACTTTGCCAGACTTTGCAAAGACTAATGGAGAACTTGAACTCGGCTATACATATCGCATCTCTGTAAGAATACTACCTGCCCCCGTAGTAATCGTGACTGATAATATACCGCCAGGAACCTTGGAATATCGCACCATGATGAGGTCCATACCATCAAGACCTCTATTGGACAGCTAGAGGCTAGCTCGCAAATCCAAAACGATCAAGTAAAGGATTTACATACGAAGATTCAGGACAACTACGACCAGCTTCAATCACTACAGCGCACTATCACTGATAGCTTCAGTAATATCGAACAGCAACTTTTTCGAACACAGTGGAGTATCCAGGACCTTGGAAAAAACACCGGTGAACAGCTGACAATGATACAAACCGGCGTGCACTCGATGGCTTCGACAAATCTGGCGATGTCTGGAGAAGTTACAGAGATGAGAGAGATGGTAAGTGGACAAATTATCACAACTCTTAGCATTTCACTCTTCATGAGTTTTTCCTAGGCTGACTTGTTATTGCAAGATGAACCAACTCGTCCCACTCTTGCAGCCAACGGGAGCGAATACGGGACCCTACCAGATGATATCACAGTCTCTTCCTGATAGCACAGAAAGATTTCAGTACCTCTCCAGCGGTTCCTCATCCAGACAATTCTCTGATCGTACAGTGTCGAGGAAAACCGTTTCAAAGAAAGCTAAGAAGGCTAGTTCTGGAGTCAGGTCGCCAATTTGTGATTGTCCCTCCGAGAGCCGCTCGACCACACACTTGTACAGTTTCTGGGGCTTAGTGTTCCAACACGACTACCAGCAACCGTCGAAACATCTTCGCGGCTGCAAGTTCTATGGGATCGATCGGAAGGCACAACGGAGTATCAAAGCGCAAATTCCGTTCAAAATGGAGTGGTTCTTTACAAGGGCTAGTTATGTGTGTGTCGCCTACACTAATGGCTGCAATAATCCTGCGATGTCGATACGCCTTAAGAATATCGTGCCACGGGACCGCTGTCCAGTTTATGCCGAGCTTATGGAACTACATAATCATTTTCAGTCTACAGAGTATCTTTCCAGCGAGAACGTGATTCGGCGACTAAAGACGTTTGAACGTTCCGTTCTTTCCATATACAGAGAGGGGAAAGCAAGTCCTAGCGATCGAAACGAAATGGGGAAAAGCTTCTTAATGGTGATTATAGTTAAACCGTGGAGTTTGTTGTGGTATTCTGACACCGAAACAGGAGTTCATAGATGAACTTATGTGGAACATTAGAATGGTTCGCGAAGTAACATCCGACCAATCAATTACAGGAGTGGTTTTGCAAATATTTCAAACTTTCATGGACATTTTACCGGCTCAAGACAAGACACTGTAAGTTTTGATAACATAGCCCGTCCACTGTTGCCGATACGGGCTGATCATGTTCAGTAACAGTAGCTTCTTAGTTTTTGGCTTGCAAAGTAGCTTTTTTATATTGCGTCAGAACGAACGAATGAATGCACAGCGAATGGTCTCATATCTTATGGATCTCTCCGAGGTAAACCTAGACGCTATACTGTTTAATTACAGAGATTCTGATATTATCCCTTTGTTGAACCATCTCTCACTTGTAGATGGTATGTAATGCATAACTAGGCCTAGTATTGCGGACATCTTACTGACTAGAGCATCTAGAGATGGAAGTTTCCCCAATGGCTCGTGCAATATTACGGAGGTCTCTTAGAGATCTTGACGACCAGATTTCGCGCGATCCCAAAGGGCCGATAGAGACTCTTTCTGGATACACAACCCTTCAGCTCTGTATTGACTGGCCACAGGGGTTGCAAAAGCTACTTACTACAGAGGCGAAAAGCCTTATTGATAACGAGGGTATATCCTCTATATCCAGGGGCATGAAGGTTGGCTATTTACAGCCGGTTTATTGGGCCATTCGCTTAAATTGTGCGGAATCAGTAAACCTGCTCATGAAGGCGGGTTCCAGCATGGCCTCAGACAAGAGTCTCTACATGGTATTTTCAAAGATAACAAGTGATACAGCTGCCGTTATTGCTTCAAATATGGCCGATAGAAGACGAAAACTGCTTGAATTAGCACAGCGAGAGCTGGGGGATTTTGAAAGGCAGAACCCGACACATGTGGCAGATAGAGAAGCTGCATATCTCTGTGGGGCTCTTGAGAAAGCCGGTATTTACATTCCTCCATATCTCCGGGTGGGACAGGATTATACGACGGTATACCACACTCCCGTAATCCGGATTGATCACTTCCGGATATACTTTGAACAAGGGTTTCAAGATTTCAAATCGCGCAATAACATGGGACTGACCCCAATCATGATCTGGCGAGATGACGCGTTTAATTTGCCGCTCCAGAGCTTCGACCAAATCTTTGGAACGTTGTTATGGCTACAAGAGCAGGGGGCTCTCGACCAAAATCCAGAAGATCCTTGGGCGCTGCGATTTAATATAACCGTTACTGGTTGGCATTATGTCGCTGCCATGTTAGGCTCAGGTTGTTTATTTGCAAATAGGCACGATTTAACTTCCCGGGTTTCCTTTGCTTGGAAGATTATAAGGGAACTCTCGCAGACTATGATAAGAGACCGTTGTACTTGTTCGTGTAACCACGAAGGAGAAGGTTGCTCGCCGCTCAAATCACTCTGGAATGCACATGCCAAACACGGGGGACTGCTGCTATATCACCCGGGGAGATCCGAAAGGAATCCTTTGCGGCATATTCTCTTCCACCACAACGTCAA
Source organism: Cucurbitaria berberidis CBS 394.84 (assembly GCF_010015615.1). NCBI lineage: Eukaryota > Fungi > Ascomycota > Dothideomycetes > Pleosporales > Cucurbitariaceae > Cucurbitaria > Cucurbitaria berberidis. The sequence goes on along the minus strand of NW_024468936.1, from coordinate 3,207,742 downwards.
TACGATGAGCACAAAAGTCAACGAGCGGTCCAATCTATCACTCCAAATTATACGGCTTCTTACTTTTGAAGCACTGGACATGACACATACCTGCTGTGCTCTCGAAGAGCTCAATCTAGAGCAAAAGCGTCTCTGCATAGCTTCCGACCGCCCCGCCAATCTCTCTATTGGGAATCCAACTTATGTCATAGCAAATCGTGATCCAGAATGGATTCGAAAGATCAGATCTGATAGGCGAGAGCAACAGGATGCCCGTCAATTAGAAGTATTAATGGAAGATTTCGCGGAACAGATGAAAAGTCTAGATACATCTCCCAAAGCGCTCGAGATCTTTATTTGGGGTTATTGGCGGCGCCGTATGTCTGAACTCTTCGTCGTTCATCCTGGAATCCTGAATGAGACGGAGCGAGTTCTAGGGAATGTGGAAACATGTGAGTTCTATGAACACTAACGAAGTATGAACACTTACTAAGACGCCCTCTAGATGTAGTACCTGGAAGACTCAAAGCTTTTCTTGGAGACGACTTTGACTGGTTAAGGTATGATGATCAAGCAACACCGGAAGAAGGAGAGGGCGACGAAGAAGAGGACACTAGCTCAGTTGAAAGTATTGGGGTATCGCGATACTGTTCATTCTGCGACGGACCTGACAGCAAAAGAGATGGTGGTGGTGGATAAAAACGAAGTAGAAGCCACGCTGTTTCAGCACTGTTGCGACGACTGACCACAACCAGCCATCCCTCGAGAGCGCCATTGGTGGATCGAGGCTGTGTCGTGGTTCTGTTCGATTTTCAGTATATAATCGTTCACGGATGTTGTATGGCCAGAGAATAGTGTTAAGTTCAGCCCCATGTCAGCCTGCGCCCCTGCCACTTGCCCTTTATGACCTCGCGCGTCAGCTGAGAAGGCAAGGCAGCCTCTACTTTACTACATATAAGACTCTTCGACACCTGGCGCAGAACAGGCAACAATCTCTTCATCACTCTACCAAACCGACGTACTGTAATTTGAAAACCAACGTGCGCATAGAGATTCTGCTGCGTACCATCGCGACAGGCGACAGAACTAGGTGTTGCTGGACCCTGAAAGCACCCTGGCATCTACCTCAGCCTTATCTCGAACCGACTACTGCGCAACGAATCACTCTCGCGCAACATCTATTTCTAATAATATATTACGCTTTATCTTACTACTAAACCTGACATCATGCGATACCTCGCGTCCATTGGTAAGAACCCTTTATTCCACTCGTGATCAAGATGCACTTGTTAACGCTTCGACAGCTTTTGTGTACGCTTTCGCAGCCTCATGCGCAGCTCTTAGCATACCACCACCACAAGATATACTCAGCCTGGATCCCGTTAACCTTTCCAACGAGAATGCCATTGATCCTTGCTCGCTTGTCGACTCGATAAATGTTAATGCTAGCGTGCAACTGTCAAGCTGGCTTGAATGCCAGATAAACGGTAAGCATATAGGAGAATCTTTTTGTGAGAGATCTCATACTAATGGAGGTCTCCAGGTTTTTACCCATATCCAGCAAACACCGACTGGTCCAACGGTCACGCATCCGCATTTTCAAGGAACCTCAAATTCACTTTTAATGACACACACTACGACTTCGATGGCTCCCTGAAGCTGTACAAGAGCTTCAATGAGACACTAGGCCGAGCGTTTGACCCTTTCAATCATGGCTTCATTAATACCCTCGGTATCCCTAATGCGAATGGCGACAAGGGAGGCTTCGTCTACATGGTCGGATGGGCCGGCGGCTTCCAAACACGAGCGAAACGTGACATGTACTTCACTAATGCAGCCTTCGCGCTGGTCCGGGAAGAAAATGGGAAACGGAAGATCGTTGAGTTTAGGGAGAGCAGTAATATTCCCAATACGGCGCCGCTGCCGGAGCCAAATGAGTGGGGGTGTTCCTTCAAATAGGGCCAGATAGGCTTGTAGATAGAACAGCCAAGTCTAGAGGGAAATTATTGGAAGACATCGGAACCATGCGTCTTGTTATCAGTTCAAAAACCAAGTTTGCATAATGTCTCACGCGCTTTCTGTTTATTCAATACTACAACCACCGTTCTTTCTTCTTTGTTTCCACTAATCTGTCCTGCAAATTATCCAACTTCGCCGACAATCTCATTACGAGCTCTTCTCTCTTTTCTTTTACTGCACCGCTAGTAGTACCCTGCACCCACTCAGATATCCCCTTGTCCGTTACTAACTCAGCGTCTAATTTGATGACTCCCAAGTCCATTTCCAGTACCGAGACCTGGAACCGTATGACTCCAGCGTACTCGCACTTCTCAATCTCGTCAGCTATATTGGCGTACTTTTGGTCCATACTACGTAATAATATGAGGCTAGCCAATACCCGGTCAACTTGCAGGTCGAGCTCTGTTAGAATATGTTCGAGGTTTTCCGTAACGTGGTCGCAGGGGCATGGGCTTGAGCTGAGTATGGTAGGCATTATCCAAGTAAGAGGGAGAAGAAGATGCATTCAATTTACAGCGAGAACCATTGATGAGGCTCATAAAAGACATTTAGACATTTATAAGGTAGCCTCAGAGTCAAAGGGTGGATTTATTGCGGTAGTCACAGCGGAATCTTCTCCATACCATGAGGGAGTCATTCGCTGTGAACACTCATACTTCAAATGCACCTGCCAAATCAACCCTCAAGGAAAATGACATGCAGGCATTGAAATTATTATCTTACGTACGTCTTAACTGAGCAATTCATTCATCATATTTGAAGTATTCAAGACCACACTACTATAGCCATCATACGCTTCACTTCGTAGTAGTAACACAAGAACTTAGTCACTGCCCTGATCCCCTAATTATCCTCCCCAATCCCATACACAATATCAGCCCTGACCCCTGCAATTCTCTCTTCAATCACCTTCAAGCTCGCTTCCAAGTTTGCGAAATCCCCCTTCGCAATCTGCAACGCCCGATAGAGTGACTTGCCAGCAGTCACATAAATCTCCGCCACATCTGTAATGTCCATTCCTCTTGTGATATTGCGGTACTCCACCAAATCGTTCTCCAGCATCTCTAGTTCAGCCTTCAGCGAGTTGGTCGCACCGTCGCGATCTGTTGTCAGAAGATCAGATTTTGCCTCTTTGTATAGACGGGCGATTTTGTTCCATCGGGCTTTGATTCTCTCGTAATGAGAGGGAAGAACTTCCCAGAAGGTGGTGTCGAGAAGTATTTCGCGGGGTGCTGAGTATCCGGTACACATGTTGTTCTGATCGCTAGTTTGCACTGTACGTATTCTCTAGGGTTATTCGGTAGCTTAAAAGCAAGGGATTCTATCGGCTTTATATTCGTGGCAGTTGTATGATTCGTGCTTTCACTTCTTCCAAAATATGGAACGGAGTGATTAATTGTGTACAGCAAGGTATGCGTCGGTTTTAGTCACATGTCGTGATAATAATGAGGTGCATCAACGAGGTTTAAGCCAGCTATGTAATGTGACGGAGGAGTGTGTATTGATTTAGCTTTCGTACGCAATCTGTGAACCAGCGAAAAGGAGCAACGTTTGCTAGGCATTTTCTTTGAATTTAAATATATCGCGAGTCGGTATCCTACAGAAGGTAAGCTAACCTAACGTTGCTGAAAGCCTCTACCAGTAATCACACAAAGAACGTAACAGTTTCGCTATACATGTTGTATTGTAGTTGTTGTACGATGCCATGAGAAACGTGGGAGTGATACGAAATCCAACAAGGCTGTGCCGTGTTTGTCTTCCTCGTAGTTGATTGCTTAAGCCCATGATTCTATCAACACCAAAGTATAAAGTTCCCCTATATTTTTCCAGGCCCCGCAAGCTTTCTATAACCCAATTGAGATACAGCTGATTAATAACTTTAGTCGAGTCGAGTTTAATACAAATATGCCTCACCCAGGAACATCTCAGCGTCCCGACGGCAACGCTGTTACATCTTCCGACTTTGATGACCTGATCATATCCATGCTAGCCCTACAAAATCTTACGGCTGATTTCGTCATAGAGAAAACCCCTCTTTATGAGCGCGTCAACACGGCGACTGGTTGCGCGACCGAGCTGCGTGATACAGCGAGACAAAGCTTGGAGATGATAGGGTTTTATGAAAAAGAATATCAGAATCTAGATTCACACTATGGCTGGGTGTTAGCCTCTGACCATGCGCTTGTGGCTAGGTTCATTGCTAAACAACGCAAAGAAGAGGGATATACTTTGAATTCGATGCAGACCTTATACGACAGATATGTAAAGACGAGGAGCGAGTTAATTAGTCTCAGACAGTTCTTAAATGAGTTTGTAGAGAGATCAGAAAGCAAAGATCAGCTACAGATCTAGAACACAGTGTGATTAAAGATATAACACAAGGTGTGAGTTTAATCCAAACATTGCGCTTATATAGCATCAAACCATACTACACAAGAAATTCGCACATGCAAAGTATTAATCTCAAGATATGAAAAACATCCAGAAAATCAGAGGATATATAAAACAAGCTGCACATTACACATCCAGGCCGGGAAAAGTATTCACAATCTACGACAAGTTATACGCAAGATAGGATGCAGATCCGCAATCTGTCTCAATCTTGCCGTTCTTTTGCAGGCCCGAGCTTGTAATGCCTAGCAATGTTTGTCAGTCGACTGTTACAATACGAATCGAAGAATGGCTTACATGAATCCGAATCTGCAAATGTTGGAAAGATGGCCCGACAGTCAAACGCGCAATCACCGCCGCGCTTCTGGAAATTGATTCCAAAGGTAAAGCCATCTTTGCTGTCGCTGTAGGTCCATGTGTCCTTTAGTTCGGGGTGCTCATTGCACGCTAGCTCAATGACACTGTCCAATATTAGGGGAGATACCAGAAGGTTGACGGTGCGCAACTTACTCTTTCAACTTTTTGGAGGCATCCTGGAGTGTCTGCATACCTTCTGAGCATTGGGGCTCGAAAGACGGCAGCTCCGATCGCTTGATGAGTTCTTCCAGCCATTTGTATTGCTCCTCCATGTAGTTGAATGGCACTTCAGTAACATGCGGGTAATTAACTACGGTGCATCTGCACCCGTAGTTTTTGGCCTGCCAAAGATGTAAGTTTATATTGCTTACTACTCGCGACTCTATTCCACTTACCACTGTGCATATGGGTGTCATCGGAATATTTGGCTTTATCTCTTTGCCTAAGAAAAACTCCCTTTCTTCCTGACCTTTGCAGTCATCCATTACGCAGATCAAATCCTTTGGACAGACCAAGTCTTCTTCCCTCAGGTTTTCTTCAAGGTTGCTTTTGGGGACCCAGATCTCGAGCATGCCTTGCCCTACGAACATGGCTGCGTGCGCCGCAAGCGTGACGGCCATGGCACTCTTAGCAAGGATAGCCGGGTCCCAGCCCTGATCTGCATTTGGGGCACGCGGCGCACGATCAAATACAACGTGATACACTGGTATTACCAACAGAGCTCCGTTGGTGGCTAGATTTTGGACAGGAAAGCCTATCGCTTGGCCTTGCCCAGGACGAGCGGGTATGTGGCGCGGCGCTAGTTGGAGGAGGTTTGACGGACCGCTGTCTGCGAGGTCCATGCCGTGCCTTTGAATGAGTCGAAGACAATCTGCCAGGTTATCGGCACGCTTGAGATTTTGTCCTTTGCACTTTTCTTGGGTTTGGCGGAGTCCAGTCATACCCAAGAAGTCTTGAATACGCTCAGATGCGTGTTGCGGTATATGATACACGATATCTCCCGCTTTGCGTCCATCTTTGTCGGCTGTGAGGGTCTCAATTGTGATTGCGTCCCTAAAACCCAAATGTTAACACAGGCCGGCATTGTTTGCCAGGGGTTGCTTACGATGCCGTGGTAGTAGCAGGAGGATTATACGTGACCGTACTCGGCACTGCAGTAGCAGCGGTGACGGCTGCAAAGGTGTGCGCACCAGCCATGAAATTTATCTGCTTCAAATCTCCGTGATTTATTATCATCTCTTTAGGGAGATCATTAGCCGTATTATGTAGGTAAACTCCTTCTCCAAAAATTATGAAAGCTTCGGCTGCAATTGCCACGAGGAGGTTGCTAAGTAGGATAGCACTGATGACGACGAAGCGTTTGGTATGGGTTGTAACATCCGTGTTTTGAAGAATCGGGATAACTGAATTTCGACAATCTTGCCTAGGCTTGTCCTTGCAGTTCTGTATCATTGTCTCCTTGATCTGCTTGCGCAAGTCTGGACCAAAGCCGATCGTAATGCCTTCCTTTGGAAACTCATTATAGGACCCTGTGGGGTAAACATGAAGGGATGTCCCTGATGGTTCCGGATTTGCGACCTGTTCAAGGATGAGTCGCGCACTCCGTGCTGAGTATAGCAAGTACTCACTCTCTTCGGAAAGTACTGTGCCTGTGGCCCAAATGTAAACGTCGGAATCGCTGCGGCATTGTCTCGCCGTGCTAATGTCGTGTGTGCAGGAGGAGGTGTTGTGAGCACAAGAGCGAACGCTTCACTGAAACACAGCGCGAGCAAAATGAAAATTAAAGTAGCCATGATTATCCGTTCTCGATGACTTCGAGGTTAATGTTCGAGTTGATGTTGCGGTCTTGCTTGACTATAATAGTTTGATCTTCAGTGCTATATCTACCCGAACGCACCGCGGACCAGCCCCAACAGGTCAGCGATACGCCTCGAGAGGCACGGGTTCCAAGTTTCCCAACATTCATCGAGTGAGCCTTGTAATTAAGTGTATACAAGGGTGGAACAAGGTAAAATGGGGGGCGGTTGTGGCACAGAGTAAGATCTATTGCTTGATCGAGAGTGCTGAAACGATTCCAACATTCCAAGACGTATATCCAACTTCGCATTAGTGGCCCAGCGTGAACGTATGTTCGTCTTGTTTCACATGCTATGCTCCGCCCCCCGAGTGTTGATATCTTCAGATGGCCCAATGCAGGCCGCGCGCTTAGAAAAATTTAACCGTTTGTGAGTGGGAGATCAAGCGAGCTGTGCCGCGCCAAGTGATCCTTGATCACAGCCTAGTGACTTGTGCAAATTGAGGCGTACAGCAAAAGAAGGCTGTTCTTCTATTTACTAAAGCAACTGTAAATGTTGGGGGCGGGCGTGTCGACCTGGAGTGGGGCGATAGTGGTAGGATTGTGATGGAGCCGCTGAGAAACATTGCCATACTCTAAACCAAAGAGCAGCACAACACCGAATCCTGCGCGTACATAAAGCGGCACTTGGGGTGGAACTTTCTTCGAAATAAAATTTATTAACATTCTCAGACCTTTGTTTCATCTCACAATCTATGTACGCTGAATATGGCGTGGTTTTACTTTCTATGCTGCCTCTGTCTTTATTTCAGTCTGCCCGCTGTCAGTCTTGCATACAAGATCGACCAATCATGCACACAGAAAGGAATTGAACAAGATGTTCGGAATGCGATGACATCTGCCTTCGAAATGGCTGATGCCGCCATTAAACTTCTGACTGCGAACCCTAGGAATTCAGATACCATCGAACTGCTGGGCTTTCTTTTCGCAAAGGACGGCGTGGACCCAAGGCAGCTTCTCGATAACGGCGGTCTAGAGAAGACAACTCAAGTTTTACGCGCAATCAACAATTTGTACCGAGACGAGGTGACTGGCAACGCACCCGTGTCTATCAACGACGTAGTAGGCTAGTTTCCGATCGAGTCATCTTTCAAAGCGCTGATAACCACTACTAGATAATATTCTGCCATTACGATCGCTTCAAGCTCATCGATAAGAAAAAGAAGCTTTATCGGGATCTGAGTATGTAATCGAGCCTGTTGTATCGATTCAGATAATAACAGTCTTTAGGCAATGGAATTGCGCTCAAGTTTGACGAGCAGCAATGTCGAGGTAGTATGATGGACAGGATTTCTCTTGCCGTCACCGTCAATCCCATCTCTGATGAAGATGTGCTTATGAATGGCGTAAAGATGAGTCCGGAAAAGCCAACCCAGATTCAGCTGTGCCTATGGTTCGTTGACTGGATCAAAGACCGGAGATTCAAGTTGCACAACGACGTCGCTAGGTCGAATATCGGTAGGGCGGTGATAAAGCTTGCAGAATCGAAGAATTTCGGTTTGAGACAAATTGGTATGTGAGGCGATTCTATACCTATCAAGTCGAAGGTATAACTAACAGGATCCGCCGTAGATGCGTTCTCGCTTTTAGACAAAGTCCTTCTACACGAAATGACACACGGTCGAGGCGCATATACGAATACAAACACTGATGTCGAAAACGTAGAGGGCCAAGTGGGCTTGGCGGATGTGAGTAGTCCGAATGGCTTCCTCGCGTTATTCGGCTGGGCCGCATACGGCTGGAAGGCGGCGATGGAACTTGCTCGTAAGGGCGACAATCTTGGTGGAGAGAACGCGCCAGACAATAATGCGGACACAATAGCTCTGCTGGGAAGTGGTATGTTGAGTACGAAAGCAAGGGTAAACTGAACGCTAATTGCTCTAGTCTGCAAACTTATGGATGACCCAAGCAATCCGAGAAAGGTTGATGTAAAGGGCAGGATCATTCCTCGCAAATGAGCAACAGTTGATGACTCGCTAAAATGTATGGAGAGATGAAACTCTGAAGATAGCCAGGGGTATGACGATGGGGCCCAAAGGGCGTCGGAAGACCCGGAAAGCATATTCTTGATACATGGAGGATGTCTACTATAGCGGAAATGTTTCTCTATCATAAGGTCTCTCGTGGTATAGAATTTCGAATGGTACAGGCCCAAGGGAGTTTTTCACCTGATCAGGAAGCTTGATATTGAGTTCGATCTGAAATGTCCGAGCTCGAATAGCCTTTAGGGCACCGAAAATGTAAATCAGCGATTGATGTTCAATAGCATCGGTGTTTTCGTGATTAAGCTGATCCCAAACGATCATGTCTATTGAAAGAAGCTGAAGCCTGCGGAGGCCACTCAGAGCATGGCAGCCACTTTCCCAATGGTCGTAGTTTTCGGGTGGAAGGCTACCTCTCTTCCAATGTTTCATTGGCGTGAGAAATGTAGTCGATATGTGTACGTATCGTAGAGCGTGCCAACTGGGTGGTGCAATGAGGTTCTGAAACTTGACCACCCCTCTAGCACCTCTAAAGCTGAAGTGGTTCTCGGCGTACAATACCTCCACGGCCTCTGAGTATCTAGTAGCAATATTAGCATATTCCTAGAATAATCATTGTCATACTTACATTAAGCGACATGTCAGAAGTAAGGATATGAGATCGCTGTTCGTATGTGATGCTTTGCGATGCCAGCGTGTGTTATCCTCAGCCCAGCACCCAAAGCATCGATGCTGCCAAATAGGATACGGGCTATCTCTATCCTCACAACGCCAGTGACCCATCGGCCGGGGCTCACCCTTGTAGGGGGTGACGTGTAAAAAGTGCAACAAGCGACGAGAATCCGCGAGTGCAGCGTGATAGATGAGGAGTCGCAACTCCGCCGACAGGGTGTTGAAAACGGCACACTGTCTCTGTGTATGCGCTGAGCTTCTGGGTAAATCTGGTCGTGGTGCTGTGCATGATGCCGCCGATGTGGAGCATGGCGCAGTTGCTGTTGTTGCCATTTTGCGCTCCTTTAGCTTTTTGACAATGAAGGCGCGCATGGTAACTGCTCAGGTCGATAAATTAGGGTTGAGATGATCTCCCTTCGTGTATATCACTGGGACGTGTTCTTGTTGATGGAGGTTGTAAGCGCTGAAGGAGGTTGAAAGGATGAGGTAAATTGCGGCACAGCAACGAACCTGTTTCAAGATGGGGCGTTGAAATGCACCCTCAGAATAAATAAAAAAGACGGCTGTATTGCCATCGTTCAGAAAGCAAGAGAACGCGACTCCTTTTGGCGTTTGCAGATATGGTAAATAAGGAGCTGGTAGCGTGCAAGAGCTCGATGAAGTTGCATGCGCGCGGCTGTCCTCCAGGGGACCAGGGCAAGCTCAGGGTCGCGACAGCACGCGTCCACGAGTCAAATCCTGTGTTTACAGTTTACTATACCCTGTTCAAGAACCAGCGTGTATCTCTCTCTTTACTTATATGTGCCCCAGAGTCGAAGATTCGCTCTTAGTGGATGTGCTGGCTCAAGACCATAGCCCCGCACCTCGCGTCTTCGGCATTCGGCAACAATCAGAGGTTGGACCGATTGATGACACCTGGGCAGCTTCGCACGCTCTCAACCTAGATATGCAACGCGCCAACATGCATTTGTTTCTCTATGAGATGGCCGTTTTCTATCAATCCACAAAAACACAGGATCTGAAGAGCCGAGTCTCGCCCCACACACGCAGCCCAGTAAGAAAAGCACCCGGGTTTAATCGCTAGGATGGCGCAACCTCTGGCTATACGAAAACATCAAGATGCACTACCTGGATCACGGAGCTGGTCACACGGGATGGATCGGCAGGAGTATCGCCAGCTACCAATTCGCGGCGATAGAGCGCAGAATAGTGATGCTACTCGCATAGACCACAAAGTCACATACGAGGCAGAAAGCAAAGCAGACGCAAGTACATTACGAACCTCCCCTTTCACGCCATTTAGTTTGTCATCGCCGGCTGTAGAGGCTCGCAGCTGGACAGCTGGCAACGAAACGGTTTCATGGAGGCTCATTCACCGACCGGACTTCGCTAGTAATTCCGGAAGACCTGCATTGTCCTGCGCCTAAAAACAATAGAGTGTTGACTATGTCGGAAATGACCGAGATAACCATGAACAGGAAGTCAACAATTGGGTGGAATGAGTACGATGCGGAACGCTTCCCAGTGTGAAATCACTGCATGGAATGTGATCTCAACTACCAAATCCCCCTGACGGGCAAATTACAAGTCGCCGTTGTCCTTCCCAAGTTGCCTAATGCGATATTACTTCCATCCTCTCAACTTCCACCGATCTAGTAGAACCACGACCCCACAAAGAGCACAGTAGTATACGCCGTCAAAAGGATATACTGCAGCTCATGTAGCATGTTCTTCTTCTCCCACTTCAACTTCTTCGAACTCTCCTTCGGATACGCGATACCCGTGTTCGGATCTCTCTGCAAAAGCTCCTCCCGATCCGGCATATTCGGGGGCCATATTGCATAATGCACTGGTGCCCAGAAGGCATTAAGCGCGATTAACCACAGTAATGGCGGCCAGCAAGCATGCGTTAGCATGAATATCAGTGTCTGTTCGACTGAGCCTTTGTTGATGATGATGCCCCGTGCTGTGGAGACGGTTACTGCAGCGACACAGAACAAAATGTAAAATACATGCAAAAATACACCCGAGCCGAATACTATGACTCGCAAGCGGCGGAAAAGACCAGCACGGTGGACCGGGTCACGTTCGTTCAGTTCGGACTGCTGGGAGCCAGACGGGGAGAACCCGGCGGTCTTGCCACCCAGGAACCGCGGGAGGAAGAAGGATCGGACGATCGTAATAGCATGATCTGTTGAAGACTTGTTATCAGCAAGATCATAAGCATTACAAAATAAAAGCGTGCTTACATGGGGCCATCCACATCATGGCGCCTGCATCACGCTGGCCAAGCCGATACCCAGCAGGGAGAGTCATGACCCATTCGTTCAGTCGGTTGGCAACCAATGCGACAAAACATAGCCTCGCCAGTAATCGAAGCTGGTCGTTGGTTGCATAGGCTATCAATGTCCCTCCAGAGATCAATACGATTGGCATCGTAAGCAGAGATGCTGTGAAGAAGATGGTAAAGACCGATGAAACGGTGTATACGAATCCAGACAGACGTTGGAAGAGGGACATGTGTGTGACTAACGGTCCCCAGAGACAGAAGTTCAATTTGAACGACGTTTGAATGGTGCCAATCGTCTGTATTGGAGGATGATGTCAGCGAATGCGAGGTACCCGATGTGCGGAACTAAACTTACCCATCGAGTGCGCTGCTTTATATGCCCTCCGAACGACTCAGGAACCGTGCCGTATTGGAGAGGTTCGTGAACGTAGGCAGTCTTCCATCCTGCACCAAGCAGTATACTTGAGCAACAGACATCTTCAGCCAACGAACCCGTTGGGAAGCCTCCAATGCCGTCGAGAGCGACTCGACGAATGGCGTAGCCTGAGCCAGTGCACCACTTCAAAAATTAGTAGACGAATACTAGAAAATGGTTTCCTAGACTTACCGCAACACCTGCAGCATCCTTCACTGGTTCAGATATATGCACGAAGGAGTCTAGGCTCTGCATGAGCGGATCGTTCTTAGGAATATTGTAAAAGAGCTATAAATGATTAGCTCTGTCTTCCCCGACATCACCGTTTTGGCATACCTGAGGTGGGCAAGCCAAAGCAAGCAGAGGTTCGATCACCAAGTGAGCCAGAATTGCCCTAAGCCACTCTGGCTCGGGAATCATGTCAGCGTCCAGAGCAGCAATGTAAGTCGAGGCACCTCCTGGCAATTCAGTGACAAAATGCAGACCGTGGTTTAAGTTTCCAGCCTTGAAGTGATGCGGAACACCTTTGACCTTGTGACGAGCGGTATAATACACGTTGGGGTACAGCAAGGAAAGGTCGTCGGTAGCGGCTTTTAAGTCCGGATCTGCACCATCATCGAGAACAATGACACGAAAGCAATTGGAGGGCCAGTCAATGGCAGCGGCTGCGCGCACTGTGTCTGTTATGATTTGCACGTCTTCTTTGCAGCACGTGACAAATATATCGACTGTCGGCGTGGTATCTCCTACGATGCGGAGCTTCTCGCGCTGTCGGCCCTTGAGGAGGAAGCATTGCCAAAACTGATGGCAGAGCATAGGAACTGCTCGCGCAATCAGCTATTGAAAATGAACAGTTTTTCAAGTTTTCATGGCACTTACAGGCTACACCCATCTCCACGGCAATGAAAGTCCAAGCCATGACAAAGACCTTGTGAGCTACTGCCTGTGCAGCAAGAGTGAACTTGATCCTAAAGACGAAATAAACCCAGTAAGATGAAACGGCGATGAGCGAGAAGAGTGGTGTGCACTTGTTGATGCGACGTTTCCATAGGGGAATGTGATCAATGTCGTCCTTGCCATGGACTCTCTCAACCAAGCAGACCGGCTCAGCAGAGACGTTAGGGTCCTTCTCGGATATACCGCGGATGGAACTTGTCGCCTAATAAAACATTAACAAACGCAGATTTCGTTGGGTTGGAACCGACATACCACAGAGTAGCGATTGGTATATTTGGGCAACTTTTCAGTGCTCGTCGCAGGAGTGTGTTTCAGGGGAGTTCCGTACACAGTTGTGGATCCATATCGAGGAGTCAAGCTTCCACAGTGAATACAATTGGTTGGCGATGGCTGGCCATAGGAGAGAGGACGCTGGTAGACTGGTTGAGGTAGGTATAAATCTAAATTAGCCAACTCTTGAGAGCGTCCCACCGAAGAGTTGAGGCTGGTGGTTCTTGTTTCTGAGGGGCTCTGTGAACCATTGACAGGAGTGTCGGGTTGCTTTGGAATATCCATATTGGCGGGAATGTAAGAATGATTCAAGGTTGCAATAAGTCGTTAAGTTGGGCGTGATAGCATGGCTTGAGAATCGGGCAGTAATAAATACATCTCAGGTAGGCCCTGGGGCGTAGGCGCTTCTTGAACCTTTATTTTTTCAGGGTCGAGGCAGCGTCATCATCATACATGTGTTCCTCAATCCAGGTCTGCAAGGTCAGTGCTGTCATCCACGTCACCCGAAACGCTCTAGGGTGTGCAGTTCACCCATCTCGGGAAAGCTATAAGCAGCTTCTAATATTTCAAGGTAGACCGACGGTGTTGAGACTTGACCAACAATTTCCTTATCGAGAGCAAGATATCTTAGTAGCGACGACACCGCATCCTCAGAGGTTGCGCCTCCCGAACATTCGTCGGTCGCTAGAGACTGATACAGCAGCCAGCCAGTAGTAGTACAGGCCTGGACTGGGTTGGCCTGCCCTACAAAGTACCGAAAGACGCATGAGCTACGTAGATAGATAAAGGGTAGCCTTAGAAAGCCGTGCCGAGCTGTTTTCCGGCTCAACAGCAGGCTGTGCAACTATTGAAATGTATAGCGCCAATGATGTGTCGAAATAAAGCTCATACTTGGGGTGCCAATTCTCGTTTACTCAGTGCTGTTCTTGTAATTCACTCGTTAGTTCGTAATCATACCTCAAGGCGGTATACTTATCTTCGTCTAGCTAGCAGCATAAAAGTGCCAAACTGCATATCTTAAATTTGTTGAGATTTAGGGCAACTTGATAGTAGTTGCATCATCCGTACCAAAATATTGATGTAACACATAGATCATGTTCGAGGCCTTGGGTAACATGGATGATACGACCCCGACGCAGAGTGATTATCTAGTTCACGCGGGCGTACCTTAGCTGCCATGCAGGATTTCCCCGCAGTGGACTGGGTTCCGCGCTGAGGCAATTGTTTAACGCGTGGCGACGGAAGCTTTGATCACCATGAATTTGAAGGTACATCGACTTCGTGACCAAGGGCTACGAACCACTCGCTGCGCTTAAATAGCAGAGCAACAGACAGCATCTGGGCGTTGTTGAACTTCCCACCTTGAAACAGCAACTGGAAAAAATGGGTCCAGGTCAACTTCAAGTCTTTCGTTGGGTGCTATTAGTAGTACCACTGGTTGAGTACCAGCGGTTCAGTATTACTGCAAACACCGAACTGTGGCTGGGCTTTAAATTTCTCCTTATCTCTCAATTCAACATATATCCCGTTGAACTAAGATCCCCTGGTGCACTATATCTAGCTGCCGTTTCTCTACCATGCACTGAGGCGCAAGTTAGTTTCAGGCACGAGGTGGGGTGCCGGCGCATGGTACCTCGTACAAACGCCACGAAGCACACTAGGGCGGCATGTCGATCTTGAAGATAAGGACATGGCTAGATTGCGGATTACAGTCCCATAGGATCCTGTTGGTGGTGTTCGGAACTTTCTCTTAGCGAGTCGGGCTAGGCGATAACGTCGAAAAAAAATAAACATCGAACAAACATCCGAACGATCAAGTCCGAGCAACCAAGATTTGTCGCATAGTCTTGCTCCGTAGACTACGTAGATTTACCAAAGTTATTTTCTGCCGTAAGAAAATGAGGATATTGCAACGTTCTCTTCTTGCGACTCGTGGCAGTGATTATAACACCGAAGATGTCATCTTGAGCAGGTTCCAAAGCAACACAAGTCCATGCAGATAAGGCACGATTGGTAGCCGTTGCGCGCTGTGTTCTTGTTGAGCGATGTTGACGTCAACAGCGAGTTCTAAAGACCGAAATGCCGGGCGCATGTTGAAGTCACAAAAAGGTTCTAGCGCATGCGGAGCTCAAGGCCTACTGTAGGCCTTCCATGGTTACACCTAGCTTCCGTGCAATACCGATTGCCGAAAATAGGCCAAATCCAAGTTGATCTACGGAGGGCTTTTAGTCTACCCGTCCGTTTCAGCCTCCTTGCCGACGTCAGCCACCAGCCACCTTCGACCTATCCTCTGGGCAATCAACCTGCTCCCCATGTGAAGAAATGGTGTTACCTTCCCTCTTCGTCTCTGCGTGCTGATGCTGTGACTTGTCTCCCTGCCTGGGTAGCATAGTCACCTGACCCTATTTTCTTTTTTTAGCTGCCCAAAGTTGCCCTTCGTAATGAGGAACGGGGCGCCAATCTGGTTTCGAGGGTTTTGTGTATTTTGTAAGATTGTTCCTTTGGTCTACGCCGTGCCCGACGAAACATTATGCGGCCAATACGAAAACATTACAGATCATTCAAGCACATATAGCTGTACGTTGACTTCAAAACTGATGTGTCAATGGGGTTAATACACGGTTACGGATGCTCCCAGCTGACTAATCCTATAGTCAGCACCAACGTATGGGGTCTTGACAAAAGCGGATCGTCCTGCATCAATGTTACGAACAACGCCACCGCCTTGTCCACGACATGGTCCTGGAAAGCAAATGACACGCTCGTCCACGCTTACCCTAATATCAACTTCAATCCTATTCAACATGATCCTATTCTGATTTCGAACCTGTTCTCGATCGATGTCAAGGTATCTTGGTCGATGAGACTGAAATCAAGTTCAATGCTTTCAGTATTCGACACAGATGGCCTGGCTGTCGTCAATGCGAAGACAAATGTTGCCTTGGATATATTTTTCGACCCTGAGGTGGAGAAGGCGGTCAACACTACGGCACCTAGGTATGAAGTGATGGTGTGGATAGGGAAGTTTGGTACAATCTTACCGATAGGAGCATCTAGCACTATAAGGGCGAATAGATTGCATAAACAGAAGATTGGAAAAGAAAGTTTGTAAGTCTTACATTTTTTGATATCCAGAGTCAAACGCCAGATGTCAAAGCTTCTTTCTCTTTTCGTTACACTCTGGCTGACATTACATCCTCTGTGTTCTAGCACCCTCTACCAAGGCCCCAACGATAATGGACAATACGTGTTCACTTGGGTCGCAGGCTCAAACAAAACATATTTCGAGGGTGACGTATCGCCGCTTGTTCACTACCTCTGGCGCCATGGCATGATTCTTGCCGCGAATTACATTGGCGTAATCCAGTTTGGCACTGAGCAGAAGCATGCGATGTCAAACGTAACATTTTCAGTGGATAGGTTCGCTTTGGATGCCACGAGAGGAGTTCCAAAGGAGGCAGCAGGTCTTACTAGGGCATCTCCCAAGCGGGAAATATTGTATGCGTTAATTGTTGTAACTTTGTTCAGATTGATGTAATATACCAATAAAATCCCCGGTGGCGATGGAAGCACTTCATCTATGGCAAATTTGTCTGTAAGAGTCAACAAAATGAATTGCAAGCGCACGATTCAGCCTTCTAGTTTTGGATGTGAGATCCCAGAGTAGATTTAATTGCGCTTAGAAAGTGTGAGAAAGAAAATACATGAGGCTCAATACCGCCGTCGTTACGCCATTCACAAGATAAACACAGTCCCCGTACATGAAAATCCCCGATAGACACGTCAGTCTTCATTCGTTGTTGCATACATCATCCTGACTACCCTCCCGGCAACATCCTCGCCACATTCCCGTCAAACGTTGTCCATGCGTCAGCCGTTGCTGCAGGTGCAACCCTTTCGCAGGGCAAGGTCAGTCGACGGCCATCCAACGCAAAGTGATCTACACTTGAGACCTTTGACGCCGCAATTGTCCACTGAACACGGTCCGGTGTAACCTTGAGGCAGTGGGTCGGGCATAGCGGTTGCGAGGCTGGTGATGAGCGCTGCGACAATGATGGAGAGGCGCATTGTTGTGACGGTGGTATTGAGATTGAAGAGATACTTTATGCGTATTGCGTGATGGTGGTTGTAGATTTTCGAGCTTAGATGGCTGGGCTCGGTATTCGAAATATCTATTAGAGAGTCGAGTTGCACCTTGTCGAATTTGGGGTTTCGGGAATGAAAAGATAAGTCAGAGACTCGGTAGTACCTGAGCTACGCCTCCGAGTATGAGCGGTCTGAGATATTTGGTGTAGAAGAGGTTTGGGTGACAAGTGGTAGATACTCCCAATCTGGGCAGTCGCTGACGCTTTAATACTTATTGACTGGCTGGTGTGACGTTTACACGCTCTTGGTAGCCAAACACAGCCCCCAAGACAGGAAATACGGGGAGAAGATCCCCAAGCAAAGAAACAATATCCAGAGGACTCCAAGACATGACAAGAGTGACTAGGCGGGATCGTCCTACTACGGCTGCTGCTCCGCCTCGGGATGACGTATAATGAGTCGCCATATGTGGAGACAGCATACGTGGAGTACATTGTTGCGTCTAAACATGTAATGTTTGTCTAGCCATTCGGTGGCTCTATAGATCGAACAATCCGGAAACATTAGATGAGAAGAAACACGCAAGGTGGTTTGTACATCGGTGCCATGGGCTTGGCTGCTTGGCCCGCTAGCGGATCTGCGCGCTAGTCGGTGAATTGTAGATCATTGGCGATCATCGAGATGCGTGTCCGCATCTACCGCGTGGAAAGTCCTTACTGAGATGTCGCTCGTGGGCATTCATTGAGAATAGTGTAGAGAGGGTGTATGACAGGAGAAGCACCAGTGAGGTGGAAGAGGAACGAGATTGTCAAGCGCAGATGCTAAGAATGCTAGCTTGGCCAAGGTCATGCGTTAGATGCGAGCAATATGCGCAAACTTTGGTAATACGTAGGTGGAAGTAAGAAGAGTGGAGTGTTGTGTTTCCGGATCCGAAGAGGTTCTTGACCACGGCAATTGCTGTTTCTTGACGATGTGCCCGCAACTGCGATGGCTAATGAGACAAGGTCACGGCCTGGGCGCTCGTCATCCAGCCGGTCCTTTATTATTGTATGACTACTAGGTGATTTGAAACTCGTTGGGCGACGTTAACTTCCAAAATGTGAAAAGTGTCGAGACGGAGGGGCGGAAGGAAATGGTTGGGCAGCACCACTCTACGCGTCGGCACACGGCGCGTATCTTAACTCCGGCACCGACATGCTATCTCCAGGCACCAGCATCAGCCATCAGCATCAAGATCGTCCTGGCCTTCAGCCATCGCAGTACTCATTTCTCATAATCATATACTGTTCTCCCTTGATATCGCCAGCATGGCGAACAGCGACGATAACAACCCCCGCCGCGACCCCAACCGTCCCGAGGACAACCCCTTCATCGCCTTCCGGCGCTTCGCCGACTCTCAGGTCTCGTCGCTCCTCAATACCGTCTTCACACTTCCCGCGACCATTTCGAACTACAACTACGCCCACCAAGCCCGTGAGCAGTGTCTGTTTGGCAAAGCAGACGAGCGACAATGCGATAAGCTTCACGAGCTGGAGGCTGAGATAACAGAGCTGCGACATGAAGGCAGAGAGCTGTTCAGGAGGGGCGATATACAGGCTGTACTAAGGAATAGCGAGGAGCTGATGAGGTCTGATCGGAGAGCTGATGAGCTGCGAAGAGACATTGTTGATACGGCTGCGAGCACGCAAAGAGGGGAAATCGTCGGGCACAATGACAGGGAGTTGGTAGAGAGGGTCGCCAACGAGAAGGGCCAGGAGTGGGGTTGGTCATGGGATTGGGGCTTCCCTAAGCCTTTTGATCATGATGAAAATGCCTCTAGGGCAATGACAGAAGAAGATGCGGCTCGGCAGGCGAGGCAGATTGAGTTGATGCTTCAGCTGCAATCTGAGGTGAAGAAGCTAGTTGGCGAGAGCACGTACGACGACGCCATGGCAGCGGTCATGAAAGTCTTCCATGACGAGGACACCCATAACGAGAAGTCGTGGGACGACCCGGCGGCTGAAGTAGTCAGGTACTCAGCTGATCGTGACCGACGCGCTGCCAGTGGCGAGCCTCGCGTATGGTCGTGGTCGCGATCATGGCAGTGGCCGCCGCCAGCAGAAGCATCGCGACCCAACGATTCTGCGTATTCGCCACGCGTGCTCGAAGAGGATCAAGAGATGAAGAAATCCGGTGTCCAATGGCAGAAGGCATACGAGGATCTTCTGCGCGCTGAACGGAACGAAAGGCCGCACTGTATGAGGAGCGACGAACCCGTTTTCCCACAGCACAGAGGCAGAAGAAGCCTTTTCCTCGACCTAGATGGGCGGTCGGGTGAAGGGAAGCCGCTCAGCGAGTCTAAGTGGGTAGCTCGGCGAGGCTTAGAGGAGGAGGAGGATGAGCCGAGCTACGAGTACGCTCACGACCATGAGGATCAACACGACGACCCACCTAGCCCGAAAGTCGACCACAGTAGTCCTTTCCCGGCGTTCAATGTTCCGCAGAAAAAACAAGGTAGAACGAGCCAGGAAGACTACCAGGTACAGAAGGTGCTTGAGCAGGATGCTCAAAAACCTAGTCAGGCGTGGCAATCTGAAGAGCGAGAGACACAGACTGAAATGGATGCCTACGAACAGTTACTCGCCTCCAAAGAGCAACCCTCTACTTCCCCAGCATACCTAAACAGTGGAACAGCCAAATCGTCGATCCTGTCAACTCTCACTTCTACCGAACGCACAGTTGCGCCTGATGGCTCTGTGACGACAAAGGTCGTGCTCAAGAAGCGTTTTGCTGATGGAAGAGAGGAAAGCTCAGAGTCTGTACGCACGCAGCACGGTCAAGAAGACAATGCGCTAGCAAAGGATTCTTGGAAGGATATGCCAAATGTGCAAACCCCATCCATCGAAAAGGACATCAGCAAGAAGACTGAGAGGGGAAGAGGATGGTTCTGGTCAAGTTGATCGGGGCAAGTGTGAGCCTGTGCAGTTTTTTGCAACTAGCAAATAAGTTAGCGAATTGGGCTTCTCGACTCTGCATATGGCATATGACCTGGTTTTTTGTTTTGAGCTTAGTAGGGTGTTCTGGATAGGAGCGTTGTACATACCCCTCTCAATCGACGCTTCGTAATTTCTCTTTAGCAACATATCGTCCTTCAGCACTCATTATTTGTTCTCTAGCCATCTTCGCTCATAAACTCTTCAAATATATGTTAGCATACCATCGTACACCTCGAGCAATGATGTTAGTTATTATACTTAGCCTATACCTACTATTCGCCTCGTGGGAAAAGCACTGTCATAATCTTATTTGTGCACTCTACTCGTGGTATAAATGCCGCAGGCAAGATCAGCTTGTTTGTCTGGAGAGGATATCTTGTAGTCAGTTATCGCGAATAACATACGCGAGATGTTGTCGCCCGGATGTACCTGAGAGAGCATGACAAGACGATATTGATATTACGGTGGTGGGTGGTTAAATACGTGTTTATGGGACGTAACATGCTGAGGAAATTTGCTAGAACTGTAAGGGGGGGTTCGAGGGGGGAATTAGGAGGATAGCGGCTCGTATGAATGTATTCTAGATTGCATCGTTTCGAAAAGTGAATAGGATGTGGAATGTTATATATACTTCAAATACGTTCACGAGTCTCTTCAGCATGATTTGTTTTGGATATCTGAGGTCGAAAATTAAGCAAATGAATTACAAAAGCTTTGAAAGTCTAACCATTCCAAAAACAAAAGATCATGCAAACAAAAAGAGATTTAAGAAGATCTAGGCACTGTAAGCCACTGTTCAGTTATTCAGTCTGGGCGTGAGTCCTAAGAAAAGGCCATGTATAGTATCTCATCAAGATTTAAGTCCGTCTCAGGTATGAACATGTTACGAACCAGTGTTATACGCTTCGCATGCAAAGGTCGGAGGCCCTTATACCCCGGAGTACTCTGAAATCTGGAGTCCTAACCCTACACCCTCGCTGGAGCAATCTGCAACCTTAAACCTGTGATCGATGATTCGTATGGTAAGATTGTTTTCGGGAGGATGAAATGTACTATCATACTGATCAGGAAGATGAGGATAATCGGGCTCATCTTCGTACTTTGAACACCAGCGCCAGTTGGAAATGATACCCATTTCAGCGACGGTACTTGCCTCATTGTGAACGTGGTAATAAAGTGGCGCATAGTCTCGCGGTATATGTTCCAATCTAAGCCGCTTTAGATGTTTCTGTGTAGCCCGGTATGTTTTGCCTAACAGTGGCGCTCGTGAAATATCAGGCGTATGAGCGTTTAGAGCCCAGGAAAGGCATATGCGCTTAGTGCGAATAGGTAGCCCCGGAGTCCACCCTGGCCCCCATGTGTAGGTCTTAGCATCGCCCCAGTCCCTTATTGATGCTTGTTGTTCTTCTGTCCATTCCGGGGAAGGCCATGTAGCAGTACCGATAGATAGACCGGTACTTGGCAAGTATTGGGCTTGGAATTCCTTTTGGATTTCTGCCGGGTTGACAAAAAATATTACCTCTATAAAAGCTACCAAGGCTGCATACATACACCTCGGAAGCTGCTCTGTGCTTGTTATATGAGTCTCGGTCGGATCTCCAATGAATTTTACATGGACCATGTCGTAATAGTTGGCGCACAACAGATGAAGTCCTTGCAATGTGCCTAGCCTCCAGCCATAACCAGGCTCTGGAGAAAAGATTATGCCATCGCCCCCTACAGAAGTGAATAGCGCCTGGATTGGCAGCGTGACCGTAATACTGCGCAGTTGTGCGAACGTGCTAGTTTTGGGAATGTCAGGTAGACCGATAGCGAATGTGCTCTTATCTTCATATAATTTCCCGAAGGCCTCGAGATCCCTCTTTAATTTAATAGCGGTGAATTCCTCCACTTCATTCTTGGCCTTCTGGCATGACAATATGTAGCCACTGAAAGATCGACCGTTGGTGTATGGTAACAGGTCGTCGAAATGTTGGTAAATGATATGCCGTAAATCGTAAGTGATGCTATCAAAGAAAGACCCCGTCTGGCTAAGCGTGGCTTGCTGCCAATTGCTAACTGGTGCTCCCATTTTGGGGGCTGTGGCTGGGTTGGACTTGATAGTACGATTTATCTAGTTTAGACGGTAGGGTTAAAGCCGTGGAGGATTATAGTGCAATTTTCGAAGAGGAGATACAGCGCTTTTATACTAATTTAAGAGTGAGCAATTTTACATTTACGTCATTTCCTCGGAGTGAAGAGTGACGCGTAAAGCTAAAATACTCATCTTTCCTCGCGCAGGTGATGATAGACAATGACGCAAACAACCTATATCTGACTCAATGCCACAGTCAAAAGCTATAGATTGGCTTAGCTTGTGTTGTCACAAGTCCGGGGTGACGTCTTAGTGATGAGTTTTGTAGACTCACACCTGACGTAGAGATGTATTAGTCACGAATGAATCTACGACTTGTAACTATACTCATACAAGAAGAGCTTCCGCCACTTTCGCGATGTCCGGTGCCCTAATTTAAAAAAGATCACACTGTTGTTAAGGAGGCGTACAGTCATCGTGGGTACTTAGACAAAAGTGGCGATGTTCCAAATCCCTCAACGGGAACGACATGACATAATTGAGATACTCCCCTCAGACGCATGAAAGCATGTTGGGGAATACGGACAAATGTTTCAGTCGAGGCGCATCCGGGAGATCTGGTAGTTCCAAGACCTCTCTTGACTAAGAGTGTTTTTCTCACAAAGAACACCTGCCGCTTTTCGATAGCCCCCAGGAAGCTCCTGAGGCGTAGGTGCTTCACAGGAAAGAGTAAATATTTTTCACTTGCCATGCCACCAACAATGATTTGACGCACCAGATCAAGTACAACCTTCCCCGGAGGATTATGCGGCTCACAAGTGACGCGAGGCTTGCTACTAGAAGGCATGAACAAAACGGGACATATCGAGATATTCCTATATCGATCTTCACCTGTAGCTTTGCGAAACAAAGGTTATGCGCAAATAAATTTGGACAAATGCTGTAGGGACACCAATCTAAAGCGCACCCGAACGTGCAATCCAACTGCGCATCCGTTTTCCCCGGATAGAAGGACGAATATATGAGCTATTCCCCGGATTTGGCGCACTTGTTCCTTCCCTAGTGGATGTAGTCCTTCCAAGCGTTTGTCGAACCCACACTGGATGTTATTAATAATTATCCACGAATTATATCTAAGACTCAGATATTCTGTATATGGAGTAAACTTTTATATGGCGGCGATCTTACTATGCCTCCTTTTAATACCAAACTATCGGTACCGACGTGCTGTCATAGTCCACCTAGTGTTGCAAGGATCGGCTGGTACGAGTCCTTCCATTTAGCCGGGTGACACCCCATAATTGCCAAGCAACACAAAAGCCGACCACCAGAAGCCTAGAGTAGATTGGCGAGTCTCGTTTGAGAATTTCACATAGCCAATGAACAGAAGCATTGGTAACTGATCTTCATCCGGCACACTGTTCCCGTGGTGGTAGATGAAATCGCTAGGATACGCCGTATCGCTAAAATCCCACCCTGGGGCCCTTCAAATGTCGACCGAGGCTCTATATGGATGATGTCGAAGTCTGTCGAGATTTGCCTCGTGCAATATGAAAGGCCCCAGAAGTCAAGTATAAGAGGTCGTCGCTCCCTTTAAACTCAGCATCCGTCGCCGCCGCCCTCCAATTGTTAAGTGAACAAGTCAGTCCATGATCATCATGAAGCTTTCCCTCGTTACTCTTCTATCTGCCAGTGCTCTTGTCTCTGCAGCTCCTTTTGCGGAGCCGGAGCCAGAGCCAGTCCTCGAAGACCGGCAGGCGGCGCAGAGCATCCACGATGCTATGGTTGCGAAGGGTAGGAAATACTTCGGTACCTGCACGGATCCTAATCGCCTGAGCACTGGATCAAACTCGGCGATCATCAAGGCCAACTTCGGCCAGGTCACCCCAGAGAATAGGTGAAGACTATTACGGCCACGAACATATACATTGCAGCTGACGGGAAGCAGCATGAAATGGGATCAGACCGAAACCTCACGCGGTAGCTTCAAGTTCACTACCGCCGACGAGACTGTAAAGTTCGCCACCGACAACAAGAAGTTGATCCGTGGACACACCACCGTATGGCATTCTCAGCTGCCCGGGTGGGTATCAAGTATCAATGATAAGGCGACATTGACTACTGTCATTCAGAACCACGTTACCACCCTATTGACCCGATGGAAAGGTCAGATATACGCGTGGGACGTCTTGAATGAGATTTTTGCGGAAAATGGGAATTTTCGTTCCAGCGTCTTCTACAATGTATTGGGCGAGTCGTTTGTTAAAATAGCTTTTGAGGCGGCCAGGAAGGCCGATCCTGATGCGAAGCTATACATAAACGACTACAAGTAAGCCGCTCCTCGTTTCTACGTTGCTTTCATGACACTAACATCGTATAGCCTCGACACTGCCTCGTACGCTAAAACACAGGGCATGATTCGCAATGTCAAGAACTGGATCTCGCAAGGCATCCCTATCGATGGTATCGGTTCGCAGGGTCACTTGACAGCTGGCCAGGGTGCCAACGCCCCCGGCGCCATGGCCGCTCTCTGCGCTGCTGCTCCTGAATGCGCGCTTACTGAGGTCGATATCCAGAATGCCCAGGCTTCTGACTGGACCAACGTTGTCAAAGCGTGCTTGAACCAGGCCAACTGCGTCGGCATCACCGTCTGGGGCGTTCGCGACAGCGACTCGTGGAGGCCTTCCGGTAACCCACTACTGTTCGACTCTGGCTACAAGGCCAAGTCTTCCTACAATACTGTGTTGGCGGCCCTGCAATAAGCGTACTATACGTCGTTAGCGCGTGTAGCATCGTTATAAATAGTTCGATATCGATGAATATATGCTATACAAGACTTGAAGACGCTATGATCATGTTCAAATTCTGCCCAGTCGACTTACGTTCATTAGCGGCCACAGTCTTGTTGTTCCTTCCATGGCACCCGCTTCATCTTGAGCGCCTGTCGCAACATTGATGGTGACATATCTAATCGCAGTGCCTATTACCCTGCTCATTGGAGGAGGCAAGCTTCGAATGGGTCGTGCACGAACGGTTTGCTGAAGTGAAGAAGACGGGACAATTAGATGAAAGCGATGGCGTTGTGCATTGAACTTAACGCGCGTTCCCGGGCACACACTTAATTGGGATTAGTGTCGCTGACGTACATAACACGACGCGTTCCGCAGCACGCGATGCTAACAACAAAGCCGTTCACATCATCCTTGTCTTTTACCATTCACACGTTCGTAGTAGCACAAAGGACGATTCGAAGACACAAAGCCTTGTTTCAAGCACTCAAATGGCTAAAAGCACGCGGAAACATAGGTTGACCTCATCCCCTAAACTCGCGCACCACCACCAGTCCACACTATCCCTCTCGCTAAGTACCATCGGAACGATCTGAATATATAGTATAGGCAGAGCTATGACATGCGAGCTCACAGTGCATCCCGGCATGCCGATGCCGAAAGGCTACGGCTTCCTTCCCAAAGGCATCCGCTACAAGACCCTCCACTGCAGAAAGCTCACTCACGAGGCAGGCAAGCCACTCTACATCGTCGTCGATAAAAAGAAGCAAGTCGGTCTGCGAGCGCCTAATTCCATTATCCACCAGGTTCATGCACAGGCCAAGCAGACCCTTCCTACGCGCCGTGCCGCAACTGAGAAGCGTGACGCTGCCGATATCACCAAAGCAGCTGCCGAATTAGCTAGTCAGTTTCCAAGAATGCCAACGAACGAGAAGGAGACAGTCCTCAAACATGGATTCAGAAAACACTCGGGTAGAGTAGGCAGAACGAGTCTACTATTGCTGTCGCGGAAGGTGTTGCTAGCAGTCATTGCACATGTTCGTCATTAGCATAGTACTTATGACAGTATGTTGGACGCTGGGGTGGATAGGGACATGGCAAGGAAGATGACAAGGGACAAGATCGAAACCGTCCTGCGCGAATGGGGCTATACCGAAGGTAGGAAGTAAGTATCATTAGCTAGGATTATTTTAACTAATCAGACAACAAGATCTCTCTTGGTACTTTCGTTGCGAAAAGAATTTTGTTTGCGAAGAGACTCCTGGGATATCGACCGCATCAAGTGGATGTACGTTTTAGCACCTATCTATACCCTGACTTTGAACGACTGACCATGAATAGCCCCGGATAGCACGTTTACTCTAGCATAGGTTAAGGCTAGATTCATCCAGATCCGACAAACTTCCAATAGTGGGCAGCAATTAAAAATTCACGTACTGCGTTCATCCTCGGGCCCTCTGCGTTTTCCCTAGGGTGCTATCAGATGAGTGCTAGTGGTTCAGCTTATTGAAGCCACTGCCTCTATGATTTACCAAGAGCTCTGGGTGAGCTTGCAGCTTATTTTTGCCGCAATGTGTTGCGGAGTTAATTACACGCACACATGACGCTCGGGTCGCAGATTGTGCCGATGGCGTTGACATGAGCTGCCTCGTCGCAGGTCGGAGATTCACCAGTTCCGACTGTTCGAATAATGTTGTAGCACATTCTGGAGCGCGGGTCTGAAGTGTTATTGTAGCGTGTTGTTCGTTCGCATTAGGAGTAGAGTTTAGCCTCTCCAAATCAAAAGGTGATGCTATCACCAGTGCTGAGCGTGAACTCCCATCTATTTCCTCCGTAATTCAACTCGGGCATCGAAACGGGGCCGGAGGAATACAGGACTTAGTAGCATTGCCGGTCACTAAGTTCGGAGCGTAGGCGTTAGCCCGGACTTAGGCACTAAATCCCGGGGAGTGAAGAACTACGTTCAACCACCACCATGCTGAGGAAATATAAAGACAGCTATCTCAGGATACTTCTAGGACTTAAACCAGCTATTTAAGGCTACGAAACCTTCGACAGTATCTAAAGTTACGCTTGTTATTCATTCATACGGAGGCCTTACCAACTAGCCAACAGAATGGCTACATCAAGAGCCAACAACCATGTCAAAAAGATCGCAATAGTCGGCGCAGGTGGCAATGTTGGGTCCCACCTCGTTACCGCCCTGCTCGGCAAGCACCGCTTCGACATCACCGCCATATCCCGCGCCGAATCTAAGGCTAGTTTCCCTGAAGGCATTGCAATCGCTCATGTCGACTATAACAAGCCGGAGACCATCATTGAAGCCTTGAGAGGTCAAGACGTGCTCATCATAACACTGAGTGTTTTCGCCGCAGGTGACACGCAAGCAACACTCATCCGTGCCGCCGCTGATGCTGGCGTGCCGTGGGTGCTACCCAATGAGTTTGGCGGTGAAGACGGAGAGGCACAAAACGATACAATGGGGCCTGCCAAAGTGAAAGATCGTGGGTTGATCGAGGAATTGGGTGTTTCCTCTTGGATTGGAGTAGCTTCTAGCTTCTGGTATGAACACTCGCTATCTGGGCCTGGCCTCTATGGCTTTGATGTCACCAAACGGGAGGTTGTGTTCTTTGATGAGGGAACAGAGAGATTGGATACATCGACATGGCCGCAAGTTGGGCGTGCGGTTGCCTCCCTGCTGTCCTTGCCTATATCGCCCCAGGAAACGAATGGAAACGGTCCAACGTTGACAGGGTACCGCAATCGCATGATACACATATCCTCTTTTACTCTCAACCAGCACGAGATGTTTGCATCGCTCAAACGTGTCACCAATACCGTGGACTCTGACTGGTCTATTACTTCGGTTTCGACGAAACACCGATTTGCCGAAGCTTTGGAGAAGCTAAAAGGCGGCGACCGCAGCGCTTTTGGGACGGTTTTGTATACGCGATACTTCTTTCCTGGGGAAGGTGCGGGGCTATTTGAGAAGAGACATGACCTGGACAATGAGAAGCTGGGGTTACCACATGAGGATTTGGATGAAGCTACGAAAGCCGCCTTGAAGCTTAGCGAGAGTGGGTACTGGAAAAATTATGGAAAACGCTAATCCTCACAACTAAAGTATATCAATGAGGATGAACTCAACTTGTGGATCATCTCAATCGAGTTATTACGATACAGCCCTAGAACAAAAGCACGTTGAGGTTCAAAAGATTACAAGTACCCTTGGTTGAACAAAGTCATTATCTGGAAACTGGTGATACGTGATTCGATTTGAGGGGCACAATGTGTCGTGCGCATAACTAGCGTGTTGTGAACAACAGACATTATTTGTGCAGCTATGCAGTGAAAAAGGCGCGTCGCTATTTATAGAAAGCCGCTCGTACCGCAGTATTCTCGGCCAAAAGTTCGCAGTCATGTTTCTGGATCGCGTAAGCCGAATTCTACTTGGAATTATTGCTCAATACGAAGCCTACCTAAATGATGGAACGTTACCAAAATTTGATACGGCGTGTGAGATTAGAAGCAGCAGCTCTTAAGTAACAACAGCTTCGAAGCGAGGAGCTTGACACTTATGGTAAAGCCTCATCTTGCTAAACAGGACATTCATAGCGAAGCGACACCTAGAGATTCGAGACCTCGAGTAAAGTTTGAGCATTTGTTAGTAGCCGAATATGTACATTAGTCAAACACAATTGCAGCTTTGACAACTTCTTGCTTTCTCACCGCCTCCAGACACTCTGCCCACTCCTCGATTCTGTACGTCTTATTCGCAATGCCACCCAACTTCAGCTTCCCTGCTTTCACGTACTCGATTACCTCCGGGATATGCCCCATGCTGCAAAAGCTCGCCAGTATTGTGATCTCGTGCTCCCAAATTCGGAACGGAGACCAAGCGATCTTGATACTCTCGTCGTACACCCCGTATACGACAAGCTTGCCGCCCTTGCGGACAAAGTCAATAGCTTGCTCGAGCACAGTGGGTGCACCAGTTGCTTCCACGACGATGTCAAAGCCATAGGGGTTCGCAGATTTGAGAGCTTGCATTTCCATATGGGGCTGATCGTCCGAAATGGTGATGTAGGAGTCTGCAATACCCAGCTCTTTGGCTAGGTCTAGTTTCGGCCCGCCTTTCGATGCAATAGTCAACTTGAAAAAATCAATATGTGAAAACGTAGACTGAAGATCTGACGTACGTGGGCAGCACCGTTCATCCGTATTAACTGCGCTAATAGCATGCCAGTCGGACCGCATCCAAACAGCAACACTCGGCTTCCAACTTCGATCTGCATTCTTTCGATTCCATGCGTAGCGCACGCAGCAGGCTCAACGAGCACTGCTTCGAGATCTGGGAGGTCACCGATTGGATGCACCAACCGAGCAGGATACCTGCAGTATTCAGCGAAACCTCCCGGAACATTGCCGCCAAATGCAGTCAGATTGTCGCAGAGAAGTGGCTTCCGACGAGTGCAGTGAAAGCAAATGAGACAAGGTTGCAAGGGATCTGCTGCCACTCGATCGCCGATTCCGACGTTCTTGACGTTCTTTCCAATGGCGGCGATTGTGCCTGCTGCCTCATGGCCTGGAGGGTCAGTATAGACAGTGCGAATATTAGAAGTTACTGGCCTACCAGGTATGAGAGGCCACTGATATGTTTGGTCAGTCGAAGCCGATATTTCTGATTTCAAGATACTCACTTTTGCCAGAAATTCACCCTTGTGGTAGTGCAAGTCCTCGAAACATATCAGTATGGCACTATTTCCATCGCATGTCTCCCAAGTTAACATACCGTTCCGCAAACTCCGCATGCCGAGATCTTTACCTGGGCGGAATTAGTATCACGGTCTTGAAGAACGAGTTCAGTCTCCACTCACGAGTACATCATCATCACCAATCTTAGGAACATCGATATTCACAACAGCAAACTTCTCTGCCTCGGAGTATCTACACATATCAGCTGAACCCATATGCGCCTGTTGCGGGGTAAGTATGCCTTACTGGAGCGCCTTCATCTTCTCAGGCACGTCATGATGTAGACGATTCCTCGGTGTATCGCCTTTGAACTCGCCCATTCTGCCCCAACCTCTGGTTGAAAATGTTTGATGACATTTTTAAGGAATTGACTGCTTTAATACTCTATTGAAAGGTGTTGTCGACTATACGTTGGCACAGTAGGCGTACCTACACGCGTGTATGCGGGGTTCGGCAAACCTTCCGGATCAGCATTCCCCGGGCCATTTTACCTCTTTGGCTCGATGTCAACGTCCAACCGTCCGGCATACTCTTTTTAGCATCCTAATACTGATGTCGTGGCATAAAGGATTAATAACTACGTCTTAAACATCTGTCCTGGCATGATGTATAGTGGGACGAGTAGGTAGAGGGCATTTCCCGAACACACATTCGTCAATCAGTGCTCAATGAGATCTCCATCTCCGTAGGTCCTAATGTGTCTACTTCACTGAGCCGTCAAGCCATCATCACGAGTGGAATACTGATTACCCTTTTACACGATTATCAATAGTAGGACGGACCACATCACGTTTAGCTAGCTCAGCACATGTCGCAGATATGTTAGTAGCCTTTTGACGCGTCCGCTCGTACTCCTGCATGATTAGTGACCAAATATGTTGTTAATGTATATTGAGATCAACTGCAATCAATCTAGGCAGAGAAGAAAAAGGCTCAAAGCTCGCTATAGCCCTTAGTCAATTATAGAGGCGGTGTTGCGATCTGAAGTACTGGAACTTAATCACTGCTACTGAACTAACAGTACTAAACGTCAATATAAGTCAAGAAGCTGTCTAGAGATTCGCTGCATAAAAATAGTGCCCAATTGCCGTCATGAAGTATGCCACCAAACTATGAGCTCCTTGGTATCCCTAACGGAGTATGTATAAGTCAATGGACCATTGCAAAGTTCTTGTGTTAGGATCATGTAAGAGCGGATATTTCCTGATAGTAATGACTCAGTGAAACCGAGTTCCTTCGTATGCCTACATACATCTACATTGTGATTCCAAGTAACAGCCCAAACGCCACGGCTATGCATGAAGAAGCACGAACCCCCAACCTAGTTCCCTTTCAAAAGGCTACCGTTTTCCTCGACCCTGGCCGGCGCCGCCCATGCCTCCCATGCCTCCCATTCCGCCCATCATCTGCATCATCTTGTTCATATCCATACCACCCATCCCACCTAGGGCAGACATATCAGGCATACCTCCTCCGCCACCTGCACCGCCTCCGCCAAGCATCTTCATCATGGCGCCTATGTCCGGCATACCGCCACCAGCACCAGCACCACCCATAGCGTTGGCGCCGCCCATACTCTGCATTCGTTTCTGCATAGCCGCGAGCTGTTGTTGTTTGTTTCCACCGCCCATGGCACCTTGGGCTTTCTGCATATTCGCCATGCCGCCCTTCATCTTCTTTGCCATACCGGCCATCATGCGGTGTTGTGTGAGTATTTCTTCCACCTCGCGAACTGATGTGCCTGAGCCACGGGCTACACGCGTCATACGTGTAGGCTGATCAACAAACATCTTGCCGTCGGATTCGAGTTCCTTCTCCGTCATGCTGTCACAGATGTATATCATCCGCTTGAGTTTGGTGCCGCCCTCTTCGTCGTCCATGCCGCCCATCATGTTGCTTAGTCCAGGTATCATGCCAGCCATCTTTGATAGGGGACCCATCTTCATGATGTTGGAGAGTTGGTCTCGCAGGTCCTTGATGGTGAATATTCCTTGGGTGATGTGCTTCATAGTATCTTTTTGGTCGAGTTTGAGTGATTGGACGTGCTCAACGAGACCCTGGACGTCGCCCATACCGAGCAGTTTTGAGACGAAAGCTTGTGGTGCGAAACGCTCGAGATCTAGCATGTGTTCTCCATTACCAATGAAGACGATAGGCGTATGTGTTGCTGCAACGGCGGAAATAGCACCACCTCCTGCCGCTGCACCGTCGGTCTTTGTGATAACAATGGCTCCGAAGTCTGCTGCCTCCTTGAACGCGCGCGCTTGCGCTTCTGCTGCTTGACCGATGGTTGCATCGAGGACCATGATAGTCTGGTCGGGTTGCACGGCGTTTTGAATTTGCACCATCTCGTCGAAAAGGTCCTTCTCTTGCCTGTGTCGTCCTGACGTGTCCACAATGATGATCTCGAAGCGCTCCTTTTTGAACTTCTCCACACCCTCGCCCGCGACGACAACCGGATCCGTCTGTGTATGACTACCATAGTACGGAATCTTGGCCTTTGTCGCATTCTGCTTCAGCTGATCGAATGCACCAGCACGGAAGGTATCCGCGCACACCAGACACGCCTTGAAGCCTCTGGCTTGATACCATCTGGCCAGCTTGGTACATGTTGTCGTTTTACCCGAACCCTGCAGACCCACGAACATGATGACGTTGGACTTGCCCTTGCGCGGTTTGAAGGGCTCAGCGTGCGGGTCGACGAGCTTAACGAGTTCATCAAAGACCGCTTTCTGGATGAGACGCTTCTTGTTGACGGCAGGTGGGAGGTGCTTGAAGTCGACGGCGCGCTTTATCGATTGGCGCAGGTTCATGACGAGTTTGACGTTGACATCGGCTTCGACGAGTGCATTTGAGATCTCCTTGACCATGGCTTCGAAGGCCTGCGAGTACAGTTAGCCACGGTTGCTGCTGTATGTAAGTGATGCGCACCTTCTCGTCGAGGTTTGGCGACCTCGTGAGGTCTGTGACGGCGGCATTGATGCGCCGTCCGAGGTCTTGGAGCACCATGACGGCGGTTGTATGGAGTATTAGTCGAGATGGCGGATGTTCGTGATGATGCTGCTCGTTGGAGTTCTGTGGGGAAGGGAATTGGCGGCGGGGCTCTTGGCTGTCGGTGAACGCAGCCAGGAACGCCGATCGCGTGGAACTTTTTTTGCGACGGCCGTTCACCTGTTGCACAACCACAAATCTCGAATTATAGCCACAATGGTGAACACGTCGCTCAAACGAAGACGGACCGAGGATCAGCTTCGAGGGAAGCTTCCTAAGAAGGAAAAGAAGAAGGTCAAGAAGCAGAAGCACTACCACAGCTCCAGTGAGGATGAGGGCGGCGCACGAGATGCTCCGGCGAGAGGAAGCAGCGAGGAGCCGGAGGAGCCATTTGAGCCCACGGGCGTAAATGCAACACTGCCGGGAAAGCCAGAGCTATCGAAGCAACAGGCAAGAAAGCAGGCAAAGTTCGCGTTGCAAAAAACAGCGCCCGCAGCCCCTACACATGAAGACTCGTCGGCGAGCGACGACGAGGACATGGATGGAGGTGTAGAACCCCCGAAAAACCAGCCAAAGAAACCAGAGCCAAAGTTCAAGGCAAACATTCCAGTAAAGTCAGCGTTGAAGAAGACTGCGCCCGTAGATCACGAAGCTGCACTACCAAGCGACGACGACGACGATGCTGAAAACGACGCATCGGAGCCCGAAGTTGACGAATTCGACATTAACGACTCGGAGTCCGACGTCTCAGACACCTCCACTGCCGCCGCTCGCAAAGTGAGAAAACGAAACGACCCCGAAGCCTTTGCAACCTCCATCTCCAGAATTCTCAATACCAAACTCACGACAACAAAACGCTCCGAGCCCATTCTCGCCCGCTCAAAAGATGCGCAGACAGCAAACCGCGAACTCGCTGATAGCAAGCTCACCGAGAAGGCACGAAGACAAGTTGTTGCGGAGAGGAAAGCCGCGCAAGACAAAGGGCGCGTGAAGGACGTGCTTGGTCTCAACGATGAGACGGTCAGTACGGCGGTGACGAGTGCCAAGGAGAAAGAATTGCGGCGGACGGCGCAGAAGGGTG
This sequence comes from Cucurbitaria berberidis CBS 394.84, assembly GCF_010015615.1. Classification (NCBI taxonomy): domain Eukaryota; kingdom Fungi; phylum Ascomycota; class Dothideomycetes; order Pleosporales; family Cucurbitariaceae; genus Cucurbitaria; species Cucurbitaria berberidis. The sequence goes on along the minus strand of NW_024468936.1, from coordinate 3,173,804 downwards.
TCATCAAGTTGTTCAACGCGGTGAGAGCGGCACAGGTCAAGGGCGAGCAAGCGGAGCGCGATTTAAAGGACGTCAACCTTGTAGGCATAGCAAAGAGGGAAGAGAGGGTCAAGGAGATGAGTAAGCAGGGGTTCTTGGATATGATCACGGGTGGGCAGGCGAAGAAGGAGGCTTCAGTCGAAGCTTGAACTGTAGACAAAGCACTTATGCTAAGCATAGAGAGAGGGTTAATGTTGCATTACCTGGCGTTTTGGCACGCAGATTGCGCAGATAAATTACATGTTCATGATACCATATTATACATGAGTTCCCGACTTCGTGTCGAAATCTCGTTTCGCTGACGCCGGCCCACATGCGAGCGGAGTTGCTCTTATAATACATGGTGTACCGTAGTAGTTACAGTCGTTCCCTAACCAGATGCTGAATATTACAACACAGACAAATGCCACCCAGCATTATTGCTCCGAGATAGCCCACCCTTTCGATACCATCCTGTAGCCTGTTCCATATAGCCCCACCTTCCTTCGGTTGACAATACCCTCCGCAGTATTTGCCCTCACTTGAAATCACTAGCTTGTAAATTCCTCGTCATAGTTGGCAATCGCACGACCAACCCATCCAGCTTCTTGCTCATCTTCACCTGACACCCGAGTCTTGACGTCTCGGTGAGGCCGAAAGCGAGATCCAGCATATCGTTCTCGTCATCATCCGGCTCCTCCATATTCTCGTAATACGTCTCATCATCGATTATAACGTGACATGTTGAGCATGCGCAGGAGCCGCCGCATGCGCCTTCCATCTCGAGGTCGTTTGCTTGTGCGATGTCGAGGAGGTTGTCACCGTCGGATACGGCGAAAGTGTGCGATTCCGAGTCTTTGTCTATAAATGTAATTTTAAGCCTATACATGGTTAGAGATGATCGAGTTGAATGTTGCTGTGGTAGTAGCATACTCTTCTCCGGGCTTCGGCGGGTCGATGTGGCCATGCCGCGATGCCGGACTCGAGGAAAAGTGTCGTCGACTTCGTAAGAAGGATAGTATTGATCTGCTGGGTATTCTCGACTGTTGATGTGATATGGATAATAACCTCCTCTTCGGTTGACTGATCGCTTTACATTGCGACAATGTCCAGTTGCTCGATTGACTCGAAAAAGTTCGGATGGACGTAACTGCGCGTCTTGACTCTGCGGCCCAGCCCGCGGAACATCGCAGTGCACTTCCACATACCCGGGTAGACGCCATGTTGGTATACAACCTGAAGGCAAAACGAGAGGAAGGAGGATTGTGGAGACGCGAATGTTTGCAGTGTCACGAAAAGCACATCGGTAATTCCAACGCCTGTGAGACGTCGAGGAACATTTGGGGGCACGGGCCAGACAGCGCCACTGACGAACCTGGAAGCCGCATCATGTCTGGAAAACGGGTAGGTGCGACCGAACCATAACACGACAAACCTCGTCTATCTTTTTTACGACACGGCCGACGCCATGGCGACCTCACGCGATGCCCCAAATCCCTTACGACCGTACTACATCCCGCCTTCCATCGGCCTACCGCCAGATGTCCCTCACAGCCAGACATCGTCGTCACCTCCGCGGTACAGCTCCGGCAGCACAAAGGCGAGCTTGGGCAGCCAGGCACGCGATATGCTCTCGGATCTGGACTACGATTCCTATTTCCCAAACAATGATCCGACGATAGCAGGGCATGCTAAGAAACTACTTGATCAGGCCTTGTGGAATTATACGAGCGTGCTGCTCGCACAGCCATTTGAGGTGGCCAAGACGATATTGCAGATCCATGAAGCGACTGGGCAGCTGCCAGGGCTAAAGATTAACGGAGAAGATTTCGTGAAAAGGAGTAGACCTGAGAGCTTTGCGAGTGGAAAGTTTGAGGATGTATGTGATACTGGTAGTCGAACGAGTAAAGATGAAGGCTAACAATGGAAGCAGTATCCCTCCGACGAAGAGTCTGATGAGGACGCGCCTGGATACTTTACATCAACTGCACCCCAAATACGCCAGCCCACTGATTATTCACCCTCTGCATCACGATCACGCTCCCCACAAAAACGTCAACGAAATGTCGACAGCCGTTCTCGCTCATCAACACCCACACGCCCGCCACCGCCCACCTTCCGCAAACTCGATCTCAAGCGCCCGGATTCTCTTCTCGAAGTAATAGCCCAGCTGTGGCAGAAGGAGTCGGCATGGGGCGTCTGGAAAGGCACAAATTGCACATTCATCTACAATTTCTTGCTAAAAACGACGGAGAGTTGGTTTCGCAGCGCGATATCCGCCTTACTCAATGTACCGGACCCGGGCCTCATAGGCCATGGAGTAAGCGGCATCGGTGGCTTGGATATCATGGACAGCCCGAGCCCACTTATGTCACTTGGTGTCGCAGTCGCTGCAACAGCAATCGCCGCCACGATCCTTGCACCACTCGATTTGATTCGTACACGCCTTCTTATTACGCCTATATCGTCCCCACCCCGTTCAATATACCCCTGTCTGGCCCTCCTACCCTCGCTTTCCATCTCACCGAGCATTCTGCCCGCCACCTTGCTACACGCCTGCATACCAACGATAATATCCACCTCAACCCCACTTGTTCTCCGCTCTACGCTCAGCATCGACCCCATCCTCACACCGACAACTTACTCCTTCAGCACGTTCCTCTCGTCCACCGCTGAACTCTTCGTCAAGCTTCCATTCGAAACTGTCCTACGCCGTGGTCAAGTCGCCGTGCTCCAAGACCACGAAAACCAACGCCTAAGTTCCGAGTACCGAACTCTGCCCACCCACCAGAAGAGCCCAGTGTACGGCATGGAAGACTCAGATTTGAGCATCAGGAGTTTCAAAACAATTGTTGAGCCTGGTCAGTACAAGGGTGTTTTGGGAACCATGTGGTATGTTGCTAGAGAAGAGGGCGTCACGGTCATCGGGCCGACTGCAAGTAAAGCCGCGTCGGCGAAGTCTATGGGTTTTGCCAGACCGACAAGGACCAAGAAGGGCCAGGGTGTGCACGGGCTGTGGAGAGGTTGGAGAGTCGGTGTTTGGGGGTTGGTCGGGATATGGGGTGCCGCTGCAATGGGTGGAGGGGGCGGTGAGTTTTAGAACACCGAGGGACGAATCAGGCGATGACGATGCTATGTGAATGGTTGTGCTCTCTTCTCTTCTCGTTGACTTATTGATACCACGATACAGGAACTCCTCGCTCAATTGGCGATATACATGGCGTTTGATTTTTTGCAACATCTTATCTCTAGCTGCGCTTGGCCGCTTGCTGTATACATACTACTGTACATGAACGATTTCATTCCTACTATCTGTCAGCGTGCACACCATACGACTCTTACGCAACAATATCCCGCTTCATACACACAGTCTTCTGAACCCATCATATCATATCATCTTCTCCCCATCCTCAACAGCCCCCTCCTTCTCCCTCTCCTTCTGCCTCAAATGCTCCTCATAATCAAACCCTAGCTCCCCAATCTCCTTGACCTGAAACCGATAACACCCAAGTTTCCCAAACGCCATCCTAATAGCAGGGAACTGCTCACGGCACCAAAACTCCCAATCCCCCCAAATAGGCGGTATCTTCCCCTGCCCATCATTCTCCAGCACATCCAGTTTCTCCGCGCTCAACGCCCATCTCGACATTTCGTTGATGTAGTGTGCGTCTTTGGGAAAAGGGAGGAGATGGAAGTTACGCGGATCACTAATTTCTTGCTCTACCGGCTTCTCCCACGCGGACATTTCTGCGACGGACGGGAGGGAAAGGCGCCCTGCGTACACGCGGGCAAGAACAGCGGCCTGGGCTTCTGCGAGGGGAAAGGGGATTACGCGTTGATTCAGGGCGAGGAGCGACAGTGTGGGTCTTGGGGCGTGGAAAAGGTGCTTGTACGTATTGTGTACGTGAGTCCCATCCGTGATCAACTTTGGCTCGACGTCTTCTAGAAACGGGAGGCTGTAGAAATACCCCGTTGCAAAGACAATGGCATCAATGTCGTGCTTTATTGTTCCGTCTTCGAATTGCACGCCCCGACTCGCCGGCAGGAAGCGCGCGATGGGCGAAAGTTCCTGTCGCCGCTTGTCGTTTCCGCCGTGTGACTTGGAGAACATGGAGTCTGAGCGCGTGGACCAGATGAGTGGCTTCTCGCAGTACTGGGCGATTTGATTGCTGATGTCGGCACCGGACGCAGAGTTTCCCACTACGATGACTTGCTTGTCGCGGTATTCTTCTGGTCGGCGGAAGTACTTGGAGTGGATGATGCGGTTGGGGTATTCTTCGTTCCACTCGCGCATGCCGGGAATGTCGGGTACGTAGGGGACTATGAAGTGCCCGTTTGCTACAATGACTGCGTCAAACTCGGACTCTTGAGACTCGGCGCTGCGCACATTCTGTGTGGTGACTTTCCACGCGCCGGTTGGGCTAGAGTCTACCGGTATCACGTTGATGACTTGCGTTTCGTACTGCACGAGATGTTGTACGTCTTTGCCGTAGTCTTCGATGTATTTCAGGACAGTCTCGTGGGTCGGAAAGAGTTGGCTCTCTTTTGGCCAGTCGAGATCCTGGAAGCCCATGAGTCCTCTAGGGATATTGGTTTCCAGCTTTTCGTACATGGGCGATAGGAAGGATGGATCTTCATGAGTGTTATTTGTGCTGGTCTCGCCGCTTGAGACGGGCTCCCAATGGGGCTTTTGATGGCCCAGATGCGGATTGGTCTGTGGTATGCTGAACAGATTCTCGTCCCTTTGGTCGCCTGTATAGTTCCATATTCCTCCTGGTCTACTGCGCTGCTCGAACAGGACGATCTTGTCGAATGCTTTTTCTGCTTGTAAGTACTTGGCAGCTATCACGCCAGAGGGTCCCGCCCCTACTATAGCAATAGTTCTAGCTCTTAAAGATATCATATCGGAGGCCATGCTATGTGAGGTATATGTTCTTCTTGGTGTTGTACAGCTCGCTGATAGCAAAGCAAAAGATGGACGCAATTTGTAACGAATATATAAAGAAGCTAGCAAGAGGGGTAATCGAGGGTAGGGAATAATCAAAAAGATCATACGTTAAAATTGATCACACATGCAAAAAGTAGTTCCGTGATAGGAAAGTTGCTGTGGTGGAGCGATAGTCGGAGCTCATCGGAAGAGCCTCGGAACCAAAGTAAAGCTCCAGTAGCCCCTCGATTCCATCATGCGAACCACCACTCCGACATCAGCACTCTCTTCCTGTACTGTATTGAGGCTACAGATACACAAGAATTGAACAACGCGCTATTGCGCTCAAACACACGCGTTTTCCAATTCACTTGCGAGCCCCGGTCGAGCTATGCTCCAAACACTACGCGTTGCGCGTCTACCACTGGTCCTACGCCAGTTCCGAAGTATGTCAACATATCGCTCGACAATGGCACCATTACGAATAGGTTTCGTGCCTGGTATGTGTTTCAGATGACAGCATTCTGCGCGGTACTGAGTCCCCGCAGAACACTTCTCTACCCCGCTTGAGTTCGCGAAGAAGCACTATGGTCTAGACTCGAGACTCCTACCCTTTCCTTCCGGTACAGGCCACATGGTGACCGCGTTACAATCCGGTGAAATCGATATCGGCGTGGGTCTCACAGAGGGTTGGATAGCAGCGCTAGGGAAGGCACAAGCAACAAAGGAAGATGCTGGATTCCGAGTAGTGGGGACCTACGTGGAGACATCACTATGCTGGGCTATATCGGCAGGCGCCCGAAGGGACGACCTGACTAGTATACAAGATCTGAAGGGCAAGAAGGTCGGTGTATCGCGCATAGGGAGCGGCAGCTACGTCATGAGCTTCGTCCTGGCAGATCAACAAGGATGGCTGGATACATCGTCAGGAAGCCCACCGTTTCCCGTCGAGGCCCTAAACACCTTCGCCAACCTCCGCGACGGTGTCAACGATAGCACGGCAGACTTCTTCATGTGGGAGCATTTTACGTCGAAACGATACTACGACAACGGGGAGATTAAGCGGGTAGGCGAGATCTACACACCCTGGTCCTCGTGGAAAATTGTCGCAGCGAACGACTTGCTGCACCCAACAAACTGGAGCTCAACATCAAACGCGAGCAAACCAGCCCTCAAGCAAGAATTGGACGACGTGTTGCAAAAGATCAATAAAGGTGTCAAGCACTTTGAGGAAAACCACGAAGAGGCGGTACACTACATCAGCACGAAGCTCGACTACTCAGAAGAAGACGCGCGGGAGTGGCTGAAGACTGTTCGCTTCTCGCACGATGTTAGGGGTGTTGACCGTGATGTTGTCAACAAGACCGTTACTATCCTGCAGAAGGCTGGCGTTCTGGGCGACCAAATTGATCAAACGGCAATGATAGGACTCGAACGGAGTGAGGCTATGAAATGGGTGTAAACGGCCCTTTACAGACCCGTCTCAATACTTCAGCACTCGTATCATTGGTTTGTGTTTCGTACCACCGTCTGTGGCGCTTGTCCTGACCGATCAGCGCCAATAAGATAAAGCGTGCACAGTCGCTATTGTAACCACAGCGGGACTGGCCTGCCTGTTTGCTCGACACGCATATTCGCTGTGCGGCAAAAATCTTCGTCTACCAATTCTCTCTTGACCTGATCTGTTCTCGACTCCTACACAGGATACATGGCCAATGCCCAGGTAGAGCTCTACCTGTCAGTCCTCGACCAACCTCATATCCGCGTCTACGGCCGCCATTTCGTCTTCTTCTCTTTCCCTGACCTGAGCTACGCAGATGCCGCCCTCAACGCACTTCGTACAGGCCTGTCCGCAACACTATGCAGATTCCCCTATCTTTCCGGGAAAATCGAGGTTCCAAACCCGTCGACTGGACGTCTTAGCTTGATTTACCCAAATCCCATTCTTTCTGACGCGGAATCATCGCGTATATTCACTGCTTGCTTCGCTGTCGCCGACAGTCCGCAATTCAATTATGGCTTGCTTGCAGAGGAGGGAATGCCACCGACCAGGTTGCCAAGTGAGGTGTTTTGCCCCGCTTTGTTGAAATACCACCCGGGACTAGATGATGGTGATCCATTTGCAGAAAGAATAATCACATTGCAGAAGGGCATTCCTATGCCGGTATTAGCTACGTAAGCTACCTTCATCCCCGGTGGGCTCGTCTTGAGCTTGTGGGTGCACCACTGTATTGCCGATGGGACTGGGATGGCGCAACTATATAAAACCTGGAGCGGGAATGTACGTTCATTGGCACGACAAGGCTGTGGGGATTCTGGCTCGAGCCTTGCGTGTTCAGACACGGAGATTCCCAAGGACGGGAAGAAGCTGAGATGGCAAAAGGACAGCGCTCACGACCATCTTTCATCGGAACGTCGCGCCGTTGATGCTCTGGCAAACCTTTCACGTCCTGTTTCCCCTGTGAAGACTCTTCAGCTTCAGACTCCACAACTCAGGCAAACTTCCTACAAAGTCGTCACAAAAATGTTTCGCATCAGTTCCTCCGTCACCTCCGACCTCCGTTCGGCTCTATCATCCTTCACGAGCTCTCGCATATCCCGCTTCATAGCTCTCGCAACACTTCTTTGGGAACAGATTATCTTTGCTCGATGCGCCATGCTCATATCTCAGGGCTATCCTCGCACCACTCTTGCTGTTGTTGTTGATCTGCGCAAGCATTGTGGCGCCCCCTTCACAGCCCCAGACTGCCTGGGTAATTTCGTCCTATCTGCCAAGCCTACATGGCCCCTTCCTATTGTCAGTTCCTTTCGCTTTCCACGAATTGTAAATGCACAACACCTCGCCCCTTTCGCACAATGCATTTCGCACTCTCTGCAATCTATTGACAGAGCTTGGGTGACGAATCGCTTGGCCTATATTGCCTCCTCCGCCCCACCCCTTATCGATACTCACGAGCTCACTTTTTCCAATGGCCCGGATCTTTATATCACGAGCTGGGAACACATGGGCGCGGATTGCGAGTGGGACATTCCTGGGACAGGCAGTGCGAAACCGACTGCCCTTAGACGAGCGGCTTGGGTGAGCGAGGGGGGTATTGTGGTCCTGCCACGGCAGCAAGACGGGGACGCACCGTATGAGGTGCTTGTTTCGCTCGCCGAGGAAGATATGATGAGGTTGCAAAAGGGGATGCAGGACGGAGGGTGGTTGACGGATGAGAGCAGTAAGGCATTCAAGGCTAGGTTGTGATTGTTGGATTGCATGTTCTTGATATCAATGGTTATACTGTTGTCTCACAAAAGATGGGGCGTCGTTGCAAGGGGAGATCGTTGACGATACTGACGACTTCTTCTATACATCTAATGATGAAAATATCATGTTTTCCTTGGAATTGGCAACATACATTGCCCATTAATCTACCACACTTCGATTTGCGATCCGAGAAATGACGTATGTGGAGCTAGAATGTGGTCTGCAACATCCAAGGAAGTGGGGTAAACCTTCCCAAAGCCGCAAGCCCTTCACCTGTACCTGCAGCGGTGTGACTAAAATGACGATCATATAGGTACCCCACTGGTACCTTCTTGCCTCTTTTCCGTATAAAATAAATAGCAACCCCAGGTCAAGATGGCGCGACTAACATCAGCGCGGAACAGTGGCAGCCAATATCCAAAATGGCAGACGAAAGACAGCCATTGCTCAGACATAGCACAGAAGAGGCGCGCTTGACTGCGTCGCAGGTACCGGCTCATGAGGTTACGACAAGTGCGCAGGAGTACCCTGACTACCCGATTGATCATGGGCGTGTTGCTTGGATGCAAGTTTTGGGTGGATTTATCTTGTTTGCAAACAGCTGGTAAGTATTTTAAAGCATCTATAATTGTTTCAACAAAAGTTTAATGTGTGATAGGGGACTACCGAACGCGTTTGGAGTATTTCAAACGTATTATGTCGACACTCTAATGCCGGACCAAGATGCGTCCTCCATTGCATGGATCGGTTCCATCCAGCTCTTCTTCACCACGATTGGCTGCCTACCCGCAGGAGTGCTTCTCGATCGAGGATACCTCAAGAGTATTATCGCTGTCGGCACTGTTCTAGAAGTGGCCGGATTAGTCCTCACTTCGCTCTCTAAGGGCTTCTGGCCAATCCTGTTCGCTCAAGGAGTATGTATGGGAGTCGGCAGCGGTCTCATGGCGCTCATACCCGTCGCAGTTCTTGCTATGTTCTTCGAGAAGAAGAGGATGTTAGCTACTGGACTGGCTTCCACAGGCGCTAGTGTCGCTGGAATCATATACACGCTCTCGATGCGCTCCCTCTTCATCAGTGTCGGCTTCTCGTGGGCTGTACGCATCTTCGCGCTCATCGTCTTAGCGACCAATGCCATTGCCTTTACAGTCATGAAACTCCAGTTTCAGTATGGATCCAAGGGCTCGAAGTTCAGCCTACATCACTTCAAGGACCTGCCTTACTCGGTGTTTGTCGTTGCTTTCACTCTTTTTGTTGCATCGTCGTTTGTGCCGTTCTTCTTTATCCAGGAGTACGCGCTGCAGTTGGGCGTTTCAAAGGACATGGCGTTCAATCTGCTTAGCATCATGAATGCCGCGAATATCTTCGGGCGCTTTGTTCCGAACTACATTGCGGACAGGTAAGGCACCCTAAATGTGCTGAAAGAACAGGAGCTAATGGGACCAGATATGGCGGCGTTAATACCCTCCTCCCCCTTAGCATAGCTTGCATCATCACTCTCTGTCTCCTTCCGCTCGCACAAACCGTCTCCTCCCTCATCGCCATCAGCATCGTGTATGGTTTTCTCTCTGGGGGAGTCATCATCATTCCTGGACCTACCATCACCGATCTTTCCCCCTCTAAGGCCGAGATGGGCGTTCGACTGGGGCTTGCCTACCTTGTCGCTAGCTTCGGTGGCCTTCTTGGCAATCCACTGATGGGAGCGATTAAGGGTGATGGAAAGAATGCTGTAAGTAATTTCAGCGGCCTATGGTTCTGTGCAGCGGCGGTTATGGGGGCGGGTGTTTTTGCACTGATTGCAACACGGTGGCTGAAGTTGGGTTCTCCTCTCGCCGTGGGCAGGGTTTAGGTCGTGTCAGTTTTATTAGAGTACACGGGAGTTTTCTCTAATCCTGTACCGGCTAGACATTCCACTATTGAAGACAAGTTCTTGATATGTCTCCTTACTGACTGGGTCAATGTTGGAAGCCAAACTAGTAGAACAGTAGTCAAAAGTATTAGTAGAAAGAAATGGTTATCTGATACTGTCTATCTCTGGAGTAATGTCTCCTGAGATCACTACTCTGCTCCTCAGATTCACTTTCGTGCTCTTCAAATCCATGTCTTGGATGTCAGTTTTGAGATTTAATGTGACACTTAGACCTTTCCATTTCCACAGTCACCCAGGAGCTCAATAAGTCTCTATTCTTCCAGCGTCTAAGCCAAATCGCCCTAGAGATGGCCGAAAAGTCCATCAGCTGGATCTGGTATATCCCAAGGTAATCAAGTCACAACTTCAAGATTCCAAGATCCTTCCTCCCTTCCCTAAGCACCCCCAAAGACCAAAAGGCTTTGAATATTGGTTCTGCCAAAGCCACGTTTACGCAAGAGTTCACGGCCACGGTGAATCGGAAACTCGGCCACGACTATGACACTGGCATCTTCGGCACCAATGCCCGCCTTGTCTAATAGCTGTAACATCGCGGAGAGCGTCTCTCCCGTGGAAAGCACATCCTCTACAATCACCACCGATGCGCCCTTGGGGACCACATCGCGCTCCATTTCAATTCGCTTCTCTTTGAAATCACCGGTTGGCAAAGACGAGATATACGACGGGGATTTGACGACAGAAACGGTGGGTGGGGGCAGCTTACCAGCATCACGAATCAGCACCAAGGGCACATCGATCCGCGAAGCCAATGCAGACGCATAGACGAATCCGCCAACCTCACAACAAACTAACGCGTCGACTTTGGCCCAGTCCCCGGCAAAGTGGCTTTGCAGCAGAGATATGCATAAGGCGAGGCCACCAGGCTGCTGACAGATGCCTAGCACATGTCGGAAATCGATGCCCGGGCTTGGGAAGTCGGGTACCGAAAGCACCATATTGCCCAGTCGCTGCAAGTCCTCGTGGAGAAGAGGAATCAGATGAATTTCGGCAAACCTTTTTGCCGCCTCACTTCCTGTTGTATCATTGTCGAAGATGAGAGAGGGGCGGTAGTCCCAGGTTGTTAAATCTGATATGCTCTTGGTACTATCTTCATCTTTTTCTGCATTGTCGTTACAGCCGTGGCCCCCTCGGCGAAGACGCCGTGTCTGTTCATGAGTCTGGACGTGAACCTCGAGCAGTGTCCTGTCTGGTACCAAATGCGAAAAGGTAGCGACGGGCGCCTCGTCTCTCATCCCGGTGATTAGCAGCACATCTACATCTTCGACACCGCGGACCACACTCAGGAAATGCTCTGCTGGCAGCTGAGGTCGTTTCTGAACCTGTTCCTGGAAAAATGCTGTTAATGCTGGGCGGTGGTCCTCCTTGTAGGCACGGTCCGAGAGCAGGCGGCTTAGGTCCGCACCAGTGGCAGCCGCGTATTCTCGCTTTGTCGCATCACTGATGCTGACTACACGCGCCGTGAGGCCTTTTGTGAAGACGGAGGCCCAGACGCCAGCACAATAATCCTTTCCAGCGCAGCTTTTGCCCGTGACAAGAAGGATCAGCTTCTGTTTCATGGGCGTCCTCGGGAGCGGGCAGGCATAGGCTAGCACGTTATTCGGGTCCAACCGGTGCTTGAGACGGGCTAGGCGCGGGCGGTTCGGCCCGAAGGCTTTCATGGCTAGTGCGGCGTCTCTAGGATCAGGTCCAACGTCTGCTCCGTACACTCCACTACTCACGGAGAACAACTCTTTAGCGACGTTGTAAACCCATTGCACAGTATATCGTGCAATTTCGCTACCATCCTGATCGCGGGGCCAGACACCGGTTATGACACAGGAAAAGTCCCAGTCTCGACAGCCAAACGCAGTGGCTTCGGCTGCAACATCGCCAACCGCTCCGCCCCCTTGCAGCAGATGGAGATAGCAGAGTGGCGAAGGGCGAGTCCTAATGGCCGCTACCAAGCGGTCGGCGATATCTGGTTCCCCGATATCTTTCAAGAATAAACATCGCTTGAATGAGGACGTCTTGCCGCCGCCGTGCCCGCCATGCATCCCAGAAACGTATAATTCCGTCTCGAATAAACCAACACCATCGACAGCCTTGAAATCATCTCCCAGCCCCCAAATCGCCCCCACAGGTTTGGGTAGTGGTGTTGTAATGGCAAGCCCAGTCGTGGAAGATTCGATCATGATCACCCCAAGATGCATCTGGCCGGCGTCCCAGTATAGATACGCGTCTGTAGAACAGTTCCTGGGGAGCTTCCTGGCGATTTGGTTATCAAATTCGCTAAGCTTGAGCCGCGCCTCGAGGTCATTGCTCAGCGGCACAATGCAGTTTCGAGACGAGTAGGTCGGAGCCACATAAGCCTTGAAAGTTACGCTGATCACGATGCCGAAGTTGGTTCCAGCCCCTTTGATCGCCCACATAAGATCACTTTCATCTTCAGGCCGCACAGAACCAAGTGGCTGGTGTTGACTGGGTACATTGCCGATGACGAGGACCTTTCCAGAGTTAACGCTGACCACAATGGCACCGACAATGGCGTCGCAAGCGAGCCCGTGTAGCCTAGCTAGGTGCCCAATACCGCCTTGTAGCCACAGCCCCGCGCCTACGCTTGGCCGAGACCCCAAGGGTACTGTCACACCCGCCGCCATGGTCTTGCGGATGATATCCCCCGTTTTGCAGCCAGCCTCGGCGATGACCAAGGAACCTGAAGCAGAAGTAGAATTTCCTCCGTCCTCCCCTGCCGTGAGAATGTGTACTTGGTCAAAGGCGCCCATGTCGACTGAGACAACGTTGGGCCAGAGACAGTGGCCGCTGTGTCCCCCGCCAATGACGGTCAGGCTGGCCCCGTGCTTTAGAGACCACTGAACGCACTGTTGGACGTGTCGGATCTCTGTCGGCCTCATGATCGAGGCGGGGTGGTGGAGGCGAGCCTCACAGTTTTTGACCAATCTATGCCCCACAGATGGTACCTGCGCCGTCAGCTCCGGTAAAGTAGTCGCATGATGAGTAAAGGCCTCCATAACCTCGGGCGCGCTGAACAAGAGACGGTTTGGATAGGCTTCCTCGTGACGGCCCAGCGTGCGGCACACCGAACGCCATTCAACTCGTATAGCCTCGTCTACGCCTCCATCCTGCGGGATAACCCCCACGATGAAAGAAGCAAAGCAATCTAGTTCCTCATCGTTATCTGCCACGCGGATTACTCCAGTAGGGAAAGCAGCCGATCGATGGCACACCAAGCCCTCAACTTGCAGGGCCCCGTCGCGATGAAAAACCGCCACTATCCCGCCTTGTGGCTGCTCAACAAGCATCTCGAGCGCCTTTTCGATGAACTTGTGTTTTGGATTCATGCCGTACATGCTGTGGCAGAATAGGATGATGTCGTACTTTTCGTCGTCGTCGATTGTACCGGTACTAGTACCACTCCCTACTTTGTCCTCCAGAACGAATGGAACCCGATGTATGTCGGCCCTTTTTTCCAGAGAAGGCAGCGGGGCCTCTGCCCCAGACGTAGTAGAGCAAAGCCATTCTTCCAAACTCGTAGCAAACAAGCCATTAGGCTCGAACGCAGTGTATTTGCTAACCCTCTGTCTGAGATGGCCGGGAAGAGATCCAAGTACGCTCTTCGGGCCAGGTCCAATTTCTAGTACCGATAGTTGAGTACGTAAGTTGAGGAGTGGGTCTAGCAGCTGAGATAGTTGGGGGGTAATGAATTCTTGGTACGTGGTCGTCCAGCCTGAGCCCCGCGTCACGATGGCGAGGCCCGCGCTGTACTGTGTTTCAGACAACTTCCGCAGAGATTTCGACGCTGTTTTCTTGACTTTCTGCCTTAGTGCCTGCTTTAGGGATTCGAGGGTCGCCATTTTAGTTGTTTAGTACGGGTATGTGAGCAGTTCTCACTCGTGACGATGGTTGGTGTTGGTCTTGATGAGGCTAGCAGTCTTATTCAAGCGGCTTCAAGATAACCATGAAGTAGAGAAAAGAGGGTTTGTTGTTACAAACAGACCTTTGCAGTAGCGCTTTACCGAATTGGGATGCGTGGGCTGCTACCGGCTTCAAGGTGAAGGTGCAGGCAACAGCAAGTGTTTGTGGGACGCATATGCATGCGTCCAGCCGCGGCTACGGGCTTACTGGCTTATACTGCTGCCTACAAGTAAAAAGACTTCATCGCCTGGTAGATTTGCGAAACAACCAAGCTACTGGAAAGAACAGAACCTTGTAATCACTCCAATTTGGACTTGCAGTCACATTAGAAAGTGAAAACAGACTCATCCGGCTACAAAGACCTATATAAACGTAGGAACTCATATCGGGAAGAGGTCCTTCCTGGGAAATGTGATGAACTGGGGTGCCGCAGGCTCGATACAGTAAAATTACTTCAGCCTCACGCTACCAATCACTATCCAGGTTCTTTTCAAAGATCGTGTTGTAATTCTCCTGCATTGCCTCCCTGTCGCTCCCGCTGTATTCTGCTAGGTAGTCTGCTGACTCTAGTTTCTCCAAGCATCGTTGTTCTTGAACTACTATCGATTAAAAGCGAACACTTGCGCATTGTGTTTAGAAACATACCCACTTTGACTTGTTTACAGTCCATTGTCTCCACGATTGCCGTTCTAGGAATGTGGTGAAGGCACAGGTAGGCTCCCCGGATATGCTCCCCGGCGCATACAGGAATACTGAGATGAAGCACTTCCATCAATATGTTAAGCTTGAACAAGTAACTCGTCCCTTCCAATCTGGTTGTATCGATCACATGTAGAGACCGATTGCCTACTGGGCCTCCTTCTCCGCACCAAGGCTCTTTGCAACCCCAGTTTTCAGCATGCTCGCGGTCGGAGAAGAGAGAAATGAATGGCGGACTACCCCGGAAATCCCACGTAAACTGATTTCTTATGGCCTGCTTAAATTCGGTCAAGTCATTGGCGCTAAAAATCTTGGTCGTATCTGCAGCGCTCAACCCCGTAGTGCTAGAGAACACTGTTTGGCTTTCTGGATAGTTAATGCGATAAAGTCTTTTAGGGACTTTAGCTTTGGAACAAACGTATGCATCCATGGTATGTAGGAGACTGGCAGTTGTTGAAATCGAGAATGCAGTATCTTGATGATATTGCCCTCGTCTGGCTCACCGGTTTTCCTGGGGCTCTGCATCACGGGATCGAGGCCTGCATAAATGGTTTCATGTTGACGGGCCATTCGACTGCAACAAAGCGCTGCTGTTACACAGCATGATTGACGTGTCTCAAATTCAATCCACGTATGGGGGGTGGCTAATCAGAATGTCGGGATCGCCCTCTGTACTCAACGATAAGCTGCAAAGATCAAACTCCGTCTCTGATTATCAGATGACTATGGCCGCTACAAACATTATAAGCGACCCTTGGAGTATCAATCAAGAGTTTTGCAATCATTATAACTGCTAACTAACACGTTGTAGGTACTTGACATCTATCAAATTGCCAGTCACGAACGAAACTGAAGAAGGGTTGAAGGAAAAAAGATACACAAACTGACGAATATAGCGTCTAATTTAATTCGCTCTTGTTATCCTTCCAGGCTCCTGTTCGTTTCGCTTGTACATGACAAAAGGCGAGGAATGATCTGCTAGATTTACCCTGAGCTTGAGCGAAACGAGCTCGTAGCGGCTCTGACATGTTGCCCATTAACCGAGGCTATTGCATCGCCTCGAAACACCAATTCGCACAGCCTCGGCCTTTTTCATAGGCCAAGGTTTACTGCCCGGGAGGTTACTCGTGTTCGTCTTATTAAGTAAACAGTGTCGAGTTTGATTTTTAGCAACATCCACACCTCCACAAACACAATGCCACAACAAAACCTTGCAGTCGAACTCGGGACTTCAGAACCCCCGCTCCAGCACTCCGAAGACCTCGAGATGCACACTGGAACGGCCTTCTCAGATCAAACGTCCATATCTCCGCCAATCGACGGCGGCCTTGCGGCATGGCGCCTACTACTCGCGGCTTTCGTTTTCGAAGCGCTGCTCTGGGGCTTCCCTCTTTCCTTCGGCGTGTTCCAAGACTACTACATGCGCCTTCCGGCATTCAAGGATGAACCCTATATCTCCATCGTTGGTACGACGGCGTCGGGAATTTCCTATCTTGGTGCTCCTATAGCAGTACCATTTATCAGACGTTGGTCTCAATATCGTAAGCACATGATTCTGGTAGGATGGCCGCTCTGTATTCTTAGCTTAGTTGCGGGGAGTTTTGCGGACAGGTTGAGTACGCTCATATTCACGCAAGGGGTCATGTATGGCATTGGTTTCATCATCTTCTACTATCCAATTCTGTCTATGGTGGATGAGTTCTGGGTGCGAAGGAGGGGAATGGCATATGGGCTCTTGTGTAGTGCGTCTGGGGCCTCCGGCGCTGTGACACCATTGATTCTTCAGGCTTTATTACGGAGATTCGGATATCGAACGACGCTAAGGGCTGTCGCCGTGGTCCTGGTCCTGCTCACTGGTCCGTTGATTCCGCTCCTCAAGGGCCGTCCAGGACAACACAATGCGAGCCCGAGGACAGATTGGAGTTTCTGCAAAAAACGTTTGTTCTGGACCTACAGTATTAGCAATCTGCTAATGGGAATGGGTTTTTTCTTTCCTTCTTTATATTTGCCATCTTTCGCATCGTCGCTCGGGTTGAGTGTATCGAAGGGTGCATTACTTCTGGCGATCATGAGCGTCTCACAAGTTGCTGGGCAGTTCACGTTCGGTTACCTTTCTGACAAGAAGTTGTCGTTAAACGCACTCATCACAGCATCTTCATCAGTTGCTGCTATTGCGACGTTGAGCACATGGGGTCTCGCGCGTTCGTTAGTACCCCTTATTTTCTTTGCAGTTCTGTATGGCTTCTTCGGCGCTGGATATACGGCTATGTGGGCTAGGATGGTTACTGCAGTCAGTAAGGAACCTTCTGCCTCTCAGGCGATGTTTGGCCTGTTCTGCTTCGGGAAAGGCATTGGAAATATTCTTGCAGGTCCGATCAGCGCAGGCTTGTTGAGCGGGTCTAATGACACTGGAGGCTACGGGAATGGAATGTACAAGGCAGTCGTTATTTTTACTGGTGGTTCTCTGCTGCTCAGTGCTGGCAGCTTAGGTACCATCTACTTCAGAGTAAAGTTTTAATAGAAGACTAGAAAGACGGTGCTTCAAATTTCGACACCGAGAATGAGAACTGTATTCCCTTAAGCGACAGTATAATTTTCTACATGAAGTATCAACACGAAAAGGGGCATCTGAACAGTTGGTAATCAACATCAACGTAATATATATGAGGACACTTATATGGCACTAGCACCCTCATACTAATGTCCGTTAAGATGACGTTGAGATAATACAGGCATCAGTGATCACCGTACTATGGCCCCAACAAGATCAGAACTGTTGACAGAAAAACTCGTTCGTCAACGAAGAGTTTTACCCCGCATGGCCCCCTCGAACTAGGTAGTAGGCTTTTCTACTTTAGGACTAGCATATTCGCTATTTTTATCAGCTCATGAGACCTACCGAATGCCGAGGGCGCCCATGGCGGATTGTAGTGACTTTTACTAGTACATCGTCAACTTCGATTGTGATAATACCATCATCTATGCCAAAGAACATGTCAGAAATCCGACCTCTTATCACCACCACCCCAGCGCCGAACGATGCCACTTACGAGCCGCTTGGCGACGGGCTCTTTAAACTAACTTTGAGCCGCGAAAACAAAGCCGAAGTCTTCGATTACGCTATATCCAAGCTCTCTGAAAGCGACTATGAATCCGCTCTCATACTTCAAAACCTCACCACGTGGAATCCGTCCGTTGCATCCCTATTCACCAAACGATCCTCCACCACTATCCTAGATACACCATTCCGCCTCATTTTCCCCAACTCTGCCCTCCCTTCCTTCGACGAGACAGGCCTATACGTCCGCCAATATCTTGCTATATCATACTGCTGGCGTTCGGAAGATTTCCTGCCCGAGGGGTATAGAAAATATGGCAATTGGCCCATTAGCAAACCCTTCGTCGAAGCTATTCTAAGTGATAAGGATCATCCCCGCGAGGGTATCTGGATAGATCAACTCTGCATTGACCAGAATTCTTTGGCCGATAAAAAGATATCCGTTGCTGCGATGGATGTCATTTATCGCTCGTGTATACGACTCGTGGTCTTGCTAGAAGACGTATTCCTTGACGAGCGGGAAGCAGTACTACATGAAAAATACGATCCCACTAAGATGAAGTTTGAGAGGACATGGAGACCCGAAGGGGATGAAAGAGGCGTCTTTGCGAGTTTTTATAACAAAGTTAATGCCGCGCGGTGGTGGGAAAGGGCATGGTGCTTCCATGAGTTCAATGTCAATGAGCCGTGGAGTGATAAAAGGCAGTGTAATGTGATTCACAATGCTACATTCATTGTGAATGGACCTTTAGGATCGACAGTCAAGATTAAATGGGTTAATCTCCAACTCATCATGGGAAGTGCGTTATATGTCCTCCCTGATCCGAGGAGTAATGTATTAAGTTCGTTCAAAGGCCTGGGGAATTTTACTGGTGTTGGCAGAGGAGATGATCGGGAGAATGGATGGAGGAGTAGCTTCATGGCGAAGTATAATGGCGTAGGTCAGAAAGGGTGCACCCACTGGGCTGATCGTCTGAGCATTATGATCAATATGTGTGGGGTAGGACTTGCATATATGGGACAGGAACTAAAGAGCAAAGAGGAAGTTCTGTATCTCAGCGCCTTGCTCGCCCTTTCGGCCGGAGAAGTATACCCGCTGAGCATGATCGATGGACAGTCACTCACGTTGAATAACAGTCCAACATGGTTAGCACGAAGCATTGCAGTAGGAGATACCGCAATTCCCAGGTTCAAACTCGGAAGCGTCAACGGCATTTATAGCGTATCAACACAGGAAATTGAGCTAGATATGATCTTCCTTAACGCAGCAGGGGTAATTGTCAAGGATGCAGATCTCAAACCTACGTACGACATCTTTCCCAAGACTATAAAGACTACACAGCCTGCGACCCATGTCCCAGAACCGTATCTCGGGACCACAATGAACGCCCTCCCCGATACGTCCCTCGACAAATCTCGCCGCCGTTTCCTTGCTGGCTGTATTATAAACGGGCACACCTTCACTGTCAGGCTATGGAGCCAGCTGAAGCGCGACGTTCTGGTACCGAACTACAATATTGGTGTATTTAAAGACCTGGCGCCTAACCCTTTTCTAAATACGGCAGCACGGAATTTTATAGCACAACTCCTACCGGTCTCAGCACTACTAGGAATACCCCCACCCCCCACATTTACTCTTGAAGACGCCCAGCTGTTTTTGACATGGCTCACCGACCCGCGATCTATGTACTACATCAGCGCCAACACGTTCCATCTGAAATGCACACGCGATAATCACGGAGCATTTGTCACTGCCATGTCTATCAACGAGCACTTTAGTGATGGGCCGGCTGGGGAGCTACGAGCTGCTGTGCCAACTGATTTACTAGATGCGACGTGCATACCGTTGAGGGTGTGGATTCTGCGACCTGCAAAGGGTGAGCAAGGAGAGGGCAAGTGGAGACTTGTGGGGAAGGCATTGTTACTCGGTGAGCCAGATTTGATGAGCGAGGCGAGAGGTAGCGGGGGGAGGGAGGATGCAGTGGTGTCGTTGAAGGAGAAGACCGTTGTTGGTGGTTGATGTTCAGTTATATAGTAAAGTTATGTCATAGTTTGCTCCAGGTTGTTGAAGATTTTGGCAAGGTCTTTGCTACAAGATGTAGTTATACGCCACAGCTATCTTCGTTACAAACTTTCTACCACCTCTATTTCTTAGATTTCTTGTACATCAATGCAGAAGTCACAAACTGCTTTAATATATGTCCTAAATTGTAAGCCCCATCCCATCGCGAGCCAAAACCGTAGTTTTAGCCCTCCTTGGCTTCTCCTTGGCAAGTTCAAAAGAATGTGGCACCCAGAAAATATAGCCAGTTGGGCTGGCTGGTGGTGGAAATTCTGTTCCAACTAATGCTTTATATCAAAGTTTCGACACTAGGTATTTGAATTAGAGGTCATACAGTACCGACATTTTGTGAGTCTATAGCTGCAGCATCGCGGCTTTGCCTGGACACGTTATTTTAATGATCTACAGAGGACGAGGAAGTTATGCAGTCCACGTTTGAAGTCATTTAAATTATATAAATGTGTTCTATGTAAGCTACTGCAGTACCTCGGATTGATTTCAATATACAGGTTCCGGAGTCAAAATTTGTTATGATAAGGCTGGCTATCTGTCAATGATATGACTTTTCTTCTATTAAACTGGCAAAAACAAAGGTCTCGCGTACGTGGTTATGTAAAGACGAAGTCCGCCAAGCTCAAAATACCTCTTCCTTTCATTTCCTTTCAATCTAAAGCATACACCTGCTAGTCGGTATTATCACTATCCTCACTTTCAGAGCTATAAGTATCTAGGTCCATCACCTCGCTCCACGACTGCGGTGGGTTCTTACAATTTGCGGTCCCGCAAAGACACGGCTTATCCGGCGTTTCAAACCACTTATCCCCATAATCGATGGTAATTTCCTCGCCTATTTCGATTGTACGCGTGGTTTCCACATATACGATGCGGTGCTTCATGCCACAGATTCCCTCCACTAACTGCGCGTTAAAATTACAAGAGTGATTGAAGAAGCGGCAGACTGAACCGGTATAGGTAGCGTCGAGCCATGCAGTAGATCGTTGTTTATCATCGGATTCGTAGTCCCCGATTGCGATGCCAGAATGGTACTGCTCTGCATCATCTTCGGCATCCTCATTTCGGGGTATGATCTTCCCGGTAAACTCCCCAATTGGCGTATTGGCCGGTATCGCATTACGCGCAAAAGCACCGCATCCTTTGTCCTCGGCGTCTCGAAGCAGGATATTTTCCAGCCAGAATTTGAACATCTTCGCGGCCCAAGTTTGGTGGCTACAGCGACATTTCCGGATGTTTTCCTCATGGTTGACGCAGACTTCGAGGAGGTCTGGGTTACCAACTAGATCCTCGACGCGCAATGGTGGCCAACGAGTCCCTTTGAAGCCTGATGGCTTCTTCTGGCCCTGCCAGTCTTCAACTTCTAGCACATTTGCAGACGCAAGAGTAGAAAAGAATCGCTTACCTGCCACAGTGGTTGATATTTTCGCAACTGGAAGGCCGTTCTTATCTTGTGAGTAGAAGTGGAGTGGACCGTCCAGCTCCGGGTCGTAAATTTGCTTCAGCAAGGTATTAACCTCTCGTCTTGAAGGAGTTTTGCTATTGTTTCGTCGTGACTGGATGGCCTTGAAAACTTGGTTCTGAGTCGACATCTTGTATTACGTACTTGAAGATATAGCTTAGGATTCTGTTGGGGTATTATAAAACCATGTGGAAACTTATGGGACAGTTTATACATGAATAAGGGTCAGTGATCTCATGCACTGTATAGTTATATTGTGTATACTTTGAAGAGCATTGTGAGGTGATAAAGTGCACATAGCTGGCTCATCAGCCTCTTTATACCGACACATTGTATTTCGAGTTGCGAATAAGGAGCAGGGTTGAATTGAGACATTGTGTTGTGTTTTAGTCATCTGGACAAAGCCATCAGATACTGACTCAGAAGCTACTCCGTGACTCTCAATCTTCGAAATCACTCAAACTATGTGCCACTAGCTCAGCCAGCAGATGTCTTGAACATGAATTAGTGTCACGTGAATTATCATCTTAACACTAATAGAGATGGAAGATAAGTTGGGAACTGGGGGCCTTTGTCATTGTGCAATAATACCATGGGCGACTCTCTAGGCTGCTTATGTTCAGACATCAGGTAGTGATGGGTCGGTTAAGCCGATGGTGCTTGAGCCATGCAAGGACTAAGACCGATGTTCATGATCTAGCTCACAAATTATACCCTAGCGATGTAGCTTGGGGTGGCAGCTATGTTAGGGCGGTTTATATGGTGGTAATTCCAAGAATCTCAGTGCTAAAGGCAATGACGAGGAAGGTTTGAGATCGAGTAGTTAGATTATTTCGATTATTTGCAGTTGGAAAGCTATGATGAATAGAATTAAATCTAGTAAGAAAATATATATGCGACGGGGCCTAATGGAAGGACTTGGAGGCCTTCTTAATTGTACAAGAGACCAGCTTACGGAGAAATGCTGGAGTGTTAATGACGACTTAATATGGGGAGAGTCAGTCCGTGTCAAAAGTGGCATAGCCGTATAGTGAATGCGAGGAACGTGCCCAAATGTGCGCGTATCTAACACTATATTCCCGTCTACCCGGCGCATCACTAGTTGAAACCCGGTGTTTAGATCAAATCGGTACGCCGAATGCATGGAAGTCCCGCCGTATTCAAAACTATAAAGACCATACACACACTTGGATCTGGAATCAATCCAGGCAATAATAACTATGCTTCGGATAACCCTCACGCTGCTCCTCGCGGCCGCCGCATCAGCCCAAAAGCTCTCCTCAAAGCTCACACAGATCACCGAATTCGGCCCTAACCCTCGCAATGTCTCGATGTACATCTATGTGCCAGCCAGTCTCCCTCCCAACCCACCGATTCTAGTAGCCCCACACTGGTGTCACGGCACCGCTCAGCAAGTCTTCAATGGCCGCCCATGGGCTACATTAGGCGATCAGTATGGCTTCATTTCCATCTACCCGAATACATCAAACCTAGCAGACCAGTGCTGGGACGTCAGCAGCAAAGAGTCGCTAAGTCATGATGGCGGAGGTGATGCATTAGGCATCGTTTCGATGGTTCGATGGACCCTAAAGAAATACAATGCAGACAAAAATCGAGTATTCGTCACCGGAACCAGCTCAGGAGCCATGATGACCAATGTCCTCGTGGGAAGCTACCCCGATATTTTCGCTGCGGGAAGTGCATGGGCTGGCGTGGCATTTGGTTGTTTCGCTGGCAACGGATACGGTGAATGGAGCGATGCCTGCGCGACGGGGAAAATCATCAAAAGCGGGAGTGATTGGGCTGCTGTGGTGAAGAATGCGTATCCAGGGTATTCAGGCTTCAGGCCAAAGCTGCAAACTTTGCATGGAACGGCAGATAATGTGCTTTACCCGCAGAACTTAAAGGAGCAGGTCAAACAGTGGACTAGTGTGTTTGGCGTTAGTGAGACACCGACTGAAGTTACCAAAGACACCCCGTTGAAGGGGTGGACTCGATCGCGGTACGGGAAGAAATTTGAGGCTTACGAGGCGGCTGGTGTGGATCATAATATTCCGACTCAAGCTGATGTGGTCATGGATTTCTTCGATTTGAAATGCAAGAGTTCAAATTGTTATTCAAGAAGGTCTAGATAAAAAGAGTGATCTGTTCTCAACGCGCGAAGACGAATACTAGCCATATATACGAATTGTTTCCAAGATAATCTACTGTAAATGCACCCTCCCTACGTCTTTACCCCCGCTCTCTAGTCCCGTAGGCACCTAAACACACGGAGATAGCTTTATATAGCCATAATAATGTTTCATGGTGGGGATGGTCTTCCAGGAAGTGCTCCAGCGAAGCCAGCGCACTTATCATCTCGTAAGGGCGTTTGCTTGCCATCGCAGGTACAGACACAAGCCGGGTCAACCGCATTTCCATTAGCAAATGGCTTGCGGCATTGGTCACTGTGGTAAATTGTTAGTCATTACAAGTATGCAAAGAAAAGTGCGGCCGTTAGGAGGGATCAGGAAGGCCCATGCTACTTACGTCAGGTCGCAACCCCCTTTGGAAGTGAAGTCTCCACCAACATAATCGCATTTAACCACTGGATGGAAATGGGAATCCAATGGGAGGAAGTGCCTTGTACAACCATAAGGCATTCCAGTAGAACCCTGGAGATCGCGTTCGTTCTTTGGGAAACTGGTAGACGCGACTTCAACGTTTTGGTTATTGGTTTTCGGTTCGTCGGCGTTGGCGCCCGCTTTGCTCCATTCCCACTTTACGTCGAACCAGTAGTACAGGAAGAACCATGAGTAGTTGTCCGCTTCTGTGCATTAGCATGTAATTTGACGGGGTTGTCTTTATGTGGAACGCACCATTGTGTCTGACCGCAGTGTTCGCTTTAGGCCTGTCTCGACGAGCATAATCACGGCAACGACCTTCCCCGTAAATTTGAAGGTCTGCACCCCCTGGTGTCAGTTTTCCAATCACATCCTCAACTAATTGACGTTAGACTATTTGAAAACCAATGGGTATTAACTGGGTTAGTCAACATACTGTGTCTTGGCTTGTAGCTGACGATGTCGACATGCATAAGCTCATGAGCAAGTACGCGCTCGTATGTATCCAGGTCACCAATATGAGCGAAAGTTGTCTTCTCTCCTTTGGTTCTGTCCTCGAGATATTTCAGCTTATCCGATGTGAAGAAGTACGGGCAAAATGCGATGGTCCAGCGTTCGACTAAAAGTAATCAGCACAAAAGTCATCCGCTAGTTTTTTGAGAAAGGGAGAAAGCCTACAGGAACTACCCTGAGGAGCAACGGTGATAGCACCACTAGCATCTAATTAGAATCGCGTTTGCTTCTATAGGTATGACAGGGAGGGGCTCATACGTGATACCAGAACTACAGAGCTTTTCTCCGTCGACTTGCGCCTTATAATTGCAGGTAAAGTGAATTTTCTTTGCGTTACTTGTGCTGGAAGAATGTCCCTCTCTGGGGTACTTTTGTACTTGGACAAGATTGTCTAAGAATACTAGTCAGCAACTGTAGGTAATCGAAATAGTAGGCAGGTTTGTACTGACGCTCAATCTGGGTCGCGTATTCAATATCTTGGAATCCGTTACTCAGCCACCACTGATAGTCCCCAAAGTAGCGATTCCAGCCTTGCGTATATTTGTATTCCTTCTTCTTCTCTGGGTCTCCAAAGGGTAGATCCAGCATGGACATCGCTGCTCGAGTAGTGTAGATAAGCTTGTCGAGCTGCCCCGCGTTGCAATCCTTGAAAGCATTATCCCACAAGATCCCTTTGAACTCTTTGTTCAAGTCATCGAGGTTCCAGTTCTCTCTTTTCGAGATCGCATCGTTGTTCTGAGGACCTTGGGTCGATTGAACGGGAGAGGCAGTTGTGAAAGCTGCAAGTTGAGCAAAAAACACCAGAGATTCAAGTCGAACCATCTTGCTGAGAGGCAAAGGTGCTCGGAACGAGACAGCCAACTACTGAGTATCGGGAGGAGGTTTGAAGAGTCAGGAGTATGATGAGGTACTTGACCGCAGGACGAACGAGCTTATATACTCAAAAGTTCCTAATGGGCCCCAAACATCATGCTCATACGGGTGTGGTAACGTGCCAACTGAGATACACCAACCAACAGCATGTAAGACATACTGGGAGAGCGTTGCTTGCTGATACCACTATGTCATCCTATGGCAGGTGCTAATGCTAGTCACTAGTCACTAGTCACCGCCTATAGATAGCTCGGCGCCTGAGTATACCACCACATCAATCATACACTGTACTCTAAATTTTCATGCCTCTTCTAAGCCGAGTCCATCGCAGCCAGGGTAGCTTTGCTTGATTCTCAGCTGCCAAAACGATAGTCTGGGGAGATGTTGGGTGGCCTTAAGAATACGCGAGGGCGGTTAAAGCTCTCGATGAGCCCCAAACTATATTTACCAAGAGGCGGCACAGTAATGTTCGAATACCCCCAAACCTGAGGTGGTATTGCGAGGGCGTCTATACAGGGGCTGTGTATTCGATGTAGGGGGGAAGAAACTACCTTCTCGTAGTCGTATGACGATACAAGTAGTTCAATGTTCAAGAAGTCGTGTAGTCGTACTTCTGTGCATATAGTAGATAGTATGTGCCAGGCTACACTCTTAGCTGAATAATATGTATTCTCGGGAACATAATGAGCGTCGTAGTCTGGCTGAAAGTCGTTGAACATGGTTGTGTTCTAGTAGTAAGAACACGCCCCGTCCAGGGCCATGGGGTGGCCAACGTAGGATGTCACTGGATAGTGTACTAATCGAACACTAGATCTTCTAGGAAGGGGCTGTAACTCTACCCAGGATTCATGTATGCATGTTTATCCCCACCCCTGTGGGTGGCCTTTGCGAAGATGCACGATCGGAGCTGTTGATTGGTGTCGAGGCGTCAGATTTATGTGACGTCACAGAACGGTTGGGGAAGAATCCCTGTACATGCACTCTTCTACCCAGCCGCCCGGATGACAAGTAAATTGGATGTCTCGGTGTAGGGCGAGGCTTAAGTCTGAGTCAGCTCGTAAATTTGTCGCCCCCAAGCTGATTGTAAGTCTGCCTTCGCGAAACCTTGATTCAGTTAGACGGCCTCGAAGCCGCACGTGGTCGGCCCCGCAACACTAGAACTGCATCTGCACAATCCCTTCTCATTCTTATTATCATTTACATTGTAAACATTTGCGCCAACATGCACGGCCCACTCAAAGATCCTATTGGGCTTACTTTCACCCCGACCACCATCGTTGCATCTCGGATTGATGCCTCTGGGTCTACCGTGCTAGCGAAACACCCAGTCAGTCCCGATTTCCAGACTTACTATGACGAAGCGGTCCGCAACTACGGAACACCGTCTGATGGATCTCGCGATATCGAAAATGTGAAGGCTATGTTCAAACACGCCATCGCTCCACTCACGGCAACCTTGAGTCAACAGCTGGGTCACAAGCCTGAATATGCAGCTCTCTTCCTACCTTCCGTACTGGATGACGAGATAAGACGAGCTGGCATCGACGCGATCAAGGAAGACTTGCCCAACCTCGACCAGCGGCCCATCAAGTGGGGTCCGTCCCACATGGCTATGTGTCAAGGGTGGGAGTTTTTGGAGGGTAAATATCTGAGCCGGCCACTTGATCAGTGTAACGATGATGGCCCAATCAACTTGATCTTGGTACTAGAGTACGAAGAAAGCTACCTGTGGGCTTACCTCAAGGAAGTGGATTGGGACGCGAGGGTCTTCCCTACGTGTCTTGAGAGGTTCGGCAAGGAATGTGGAGAACGTTATCGTGAGGTTGGTCTAACTAAGATTCGCCTTTGATGTTTGCATGAGCTGACACAGGCTGCAGGATATCGGTGCGGACGCCTACCATGAAAGAGTAAGCAACTTCGTCGATGACTTCGTCAACAATCAGGCTTTGCAGGGGTATAACCGTGACGACATTCGAGCTATTGTAATCGCCGGGGAAGCCTCTACAGATGCAGTCACTGAGCTGGGAAGGATCGCACATAAGGCGGTGGAAACAGAGACTGTCAAAGTTCTGTCAGATATCGAAACATCGGAAGTAGTGGCACACGGTGCAGCTGTGTGGGCCAAGCTTTTTGGGCGAGCTTACAACGATTCAGGTTGTATGCTCGAATTTCTAACAGACGAGGAATACGACGCCTGGGTTACACGTATGGAGAAAGAAGGCCATAAGAGTGAGGAAGATGTGGAAAACAAGCCACAGCCATTGTTAGGATGGGAGGACAGCAAATAGATTACCGCAGAATCTCTGCATACATTTCACCCATACAAAGAGTTGTAATTGTTACGGTTTTCACTGTGTTGACATTTGTTTGGGTTACTTGAGTAATTAAATTTTGCAGCCTCCTAATGCGTACGAACAACGGAACGCGCTGCAATCACACGTGTAAGCCCTGAAATACACTCCATGAATAGCGCATGGTAAATCAAACTGCGTGTTATTCTACTGACCTTCACCTCAAGTTTGCAAGCCTCCCGACCCCGTGATTGATTAGATAGCACCACAATGCCACCCTTACTACGTTCTGAATACCGATCTTCCTTCAAAGTGCGCAACACGCAACTGAGGTCAGTTGCTTGAATCTATCACTAGCATAGGGGATATAAACTGAGCCATGAACTGCGAACTGATTATTTTCATGAAAGGGACATTTTACACGCCACCCATTTTTATTTGACTAATCTACATTTTGTATCCACCTGCACCAACCCCAGCAGGATCCGTATCCAACACCGCAACACTGAGTTGCGGCATACTGAACTCAAAAGCCCCGCTGCTTCCCGCCGAAAGCAGCGTAGTCGTCGTGTTGACAATATTGATACCCGTAAACGGATCATTGTACATGTACGGATCGCCAACAGCGTTCGTCAACAACGTAAAGTTCGCCTTGGTACCCGGTGTAACGCCCTGGAAGTGCACAGAAACAGGCACATCTACACCGTTCGTAGTATTGAACACAGCGCCCTTCCATACTAGTGCACCACTCCTCTTGTCGTCTTTTCCAGCACCCCAGTAGAGCGGTCCGTAGCTGGAGTTAGAAGTAGTTGGCAAAGTGCTCGAAATGGGGTGGTGAGCGAAGAGAGACCAGCAATACCAGGTAACCGCCTTGGTCGTCAGTTTCGGATCCGCGCCATACTGTAGTAGCGTAATAGGCCATTGGAATCGGTTCACGTTCTTCAATACTGGCGCGTAGAATGTGCCCGGGATGCGGTCAGAGTTTCTTTCATACCCGATGAGAGAGACGGCTTCGCCAACGGCGCCAATCCACCATGGGTACTTGTATAGAGTTCCGTTCCAGCGTATTCCTCCGTTGACGTGCGTGGCTGCGACTTCCCCGATGATATGGCCAATGTCGTTGTCGAATCTGTTGAATTCTTCGACCAGGTCATCGGGTTCGCGGTACGGGTGGTAGTCTCCGATCGCACCCTTTGGAAATTCAAGTCCGTTGACCTTATTCGGGCCTGTGGTCGGGCCTCCTGGGGCGGGGTCGCTCGATGCACCCGACGCAATGACTTGGATGTGTGGGTATGCGGCGGTGATGGCGTCGAAGAACATGGGGAATCGGTACTCGCGGTACGAGTTCCACCCACCAGGGAATCCGGCAAGCCAGTCCTCGTTGCCGACCTCGACGTAGTTGAGCTCGAAAGGCTCGGGATGGCCGAGCGCGGCGCGACGTGCGCCCCAGGTGGAGTTTGCTGGGCCGGAAACAAATTCGATTTCGTCGAGGGCGTCGTCGATGAAGGGTTGGAGGTCCTCCTTGGCAGTTACTCCCCCGTCAAGTGCGAGGCCAGCCCAGACACCAAGCACTATCACGACTATTAGTATATGTCACCATTTAGCTGTAGGTACACCACATACCAATCTGCAAATTCATGTCCTCGGCCCATTCAAGGTACTCCATGATCCCAAGACCGTGCGTCTGCTGGTAACCCCAGGTGCCCTGGAAGCCTGGCCGGGTGTTCAGGGGACCAAGCGTGTCCTTCCAGTCCCAGCGAGTGTCGTTCGTAAGGCCCTCGAGCATATTGCCACCAGGGAAACGAAGGAAGTGCTGAATGCTACATCAGTTATTTGCGCTTAAAGTTATTGTGCTTGGAATAACGTACGGGGTTCATGTCAGCAAGCGCTTGAGCGATGTCAACCCTCAGTCCATTCTTGCGGTTCTTGTATGTCGGTGGAAAGAGACTGATGAGATTGAAGTCAAGCGCGCCTGATTTCGTGCCTTTGGGATCGAAGGTGATTGAGAATGTGTTGTTCGAGTTGGGCGCATCCCTTTCAGGCACAAGCTCAAAAGTATGCTCGGTCCACTTATTCGCAACAGCCTTTGACTTTACTTCGACTGACCCGAAAATATCACTAGTCAGGTTCGACTCGAGAGCTGCGGTGAACGATCCATTGTAAGCGCCCTTGACCCAGAAAGATCCTGTGTACTTTTGTTGCCGGACATCAATGCCCCAGTAGCCCTCATTCTTGAAACCAGCCTTGCCGGTCTTATTAGTAGCGGTAACTCGCAAGGAGGCAGGTAACGCTTTCGAAAGCGGTGCCGTTCCGTTCTGGATGCTGAATTTTGCGCCATTGACAGGAAAGTAGTGGGCCGTTGACACTGGGAACCTTTTGCTGTACTGGAAAGCGCGGTTCTGTATCAATTCCGCGTAGATGCCGCCGTCGCCGGAATTATTAATGTCCTAAACCTAGTCAGCAAAGCAGTTGAAGTCAAACAGATCTGTGAGCTCACCTCATGAAGAAAACCGTAACCGTAAGGATGTCCAAACTTGCCGGTGACATTGCCTCCAGAAGATTGCACGAGGACGTCTACGGCGAGAGAGGACGTGATGCAAGTAGCGGCAACCAATGCCTGCTTGAGGGATACCATCTTGACTACTGAAGTATCTGCTGCTTCACGAGCACCCAAGGGCCATGCCATGAATAACTCTTATACCATGAGATCTGCATTTCCCCATTCCCCGGGCCTCCACATCTTGCTAGACCCACTTAATATACGATCCCCACTGTCGTCATGATGTTTCCGGAGAAACGCATGCGCGGAAGGGGCGCGATGTGCGTGCGCCACCCGCCATTGGAGGAAGTTTGGCGTTCCTGGGCGGAAGAACTCGCGATAGTTGCTGGCGATCCATGTCGACGGATGCATTACCCCTCTCGAAAGTGACGTGATGCGGCTGTCTGCGAGGCTATTCAATCCTTTCGTGAGATAGAGCCATAGCACAGAATATCTCTGGGGTTTCGGGACGTCTACCTCAATGGTTAATCTTGCCGTGTCGACGAAAGTTGCCGAATTGTTGCTCGTTCGAGAAAGGTCAAGCTAGCCCCCGTAACCGAGGCTCATATCGTGAAATCATTACAGTAAACTCCACAGTCTGTGCAAGCATGGTACGGGTTTCGTGAGATTCCCTATAGCTAGTTACTGTTGAGATTGCGGACACCATGTTAGTAAGAGGTCGGCGAAGTTAATAGTATGAGAATCGATATGTTCGGGCATGGTTCGGATCTCCGGTACCGGATCCAACACCATCAGATATGATAACCCCTCACTTGCACAAAACTCTCTGCGACTCCAACAATCCCAGTCATGACTGCACCGCAAGAAGCTACTCTTTTCACTAACGGTCAATTTTTCCACGGCGGTACGTCAAAGTCCGAAGCGGAATTTCATTCCGCGCTCGTCGTACGAAATGGCAAGATTGCCTTCATTGGCGACTCGGACGCTCCAGAAGTCCAGTCTTACCGGGACGCTGGCGCACAGGTGAAAGATTTAGACGGGAAACATGTGTTTCCAGGATTCATCGATGGACATATGCATTTCTTGCTGCTGGGTCAATCGCTGAACAAAGTCCAATTGGACGGAAGCAAGGATCTGACTGAGATTCGATCGAGAATCTCGCAGTATGCCAAAGAGAATCCTCACAAAGAGCGCATTTTGTGTTCTGGATGGATGCACAGTATGACAAGCGGTGAAGCAAAGGCGAGTATGCTAGACGATCTGGACCCAAGACCAATATACATCGACTCAAAGGACTTGCATTCGTGCTGGTGTAATAGCGTAGCGCTCGAAGAGATGGGTGTGCAAGAGATGGAAAACCCGGCCGGTGGAACGATTGAGCGTGATGAGCAGGGCAAAGCGTCCGGCTTGCTGAGCGAAGCTTGTGTGTTGCTGATTGTATGGCCCTACCTGGCCAAGGTTCTACCGATGGAGGATAAGATGGCTGCTTTAAAGGCTGCAATCAATGCATATCACAAAGTCGGTTGTACGGGGTGCATTGATATGGCGATGGATGAGAATGCCTGGGAAGCCGTTTTGGCACTCCAAAAGGCTGAGGGCGGGTCACTACCATTGCGGATCGCTGCGCATTGGTGTATCATGCCGGGGGATGGCGAAGAACATCGATTGAAACAGGTCGAGCGCGCCATAGAGCTGAATCGTCAGTTCAACAACGAGACGAGTCCAGACTTGAGGATTGTAGGCATCAAAGTGATATGCGATGGTGTCATCGATGCTTGTACTGCAGCCCTCGCAGAACCATATACCTCGAATGGCCACTTCGAAGGTCCTATATGGACGCCTGAGATGCTCAAGCCTGTTGTCAAGAAAGCGTGTGAGGCAGGCGTGCAGTGTGCTCTGCACGCCATTGGTGATCAGGCTGTTCACAACGCTATCAATGTGCTTGAGCAATACGGAAAGCCGGGCCAGCGCCATCGCATCGAGCACTTGGAGCTAACCGCACCGGAAGATGCGAAGAGACTGGGCCAGCTCGGCATCACAGCAAGCATACAGCCTGTCCACTCGGATCCCGCCATTCTCCGCGCCTGGCCGAAGCTGCTGGGGCCTGAACGTTTGAAGCGCGCGTTCGCATACTCTGAGTTTGCCGATGAGGGAGCGACTCTGGCTATTGGATCAGATTCGCCTACGGCGCCTCACGCGCCCCTTCCAAACCTCTACGTCGCGACAACGCGTAGGTCAGCGAGACAGCCTGATGCTGGAGATGAGCCAGTGAACGGCAACTTCAGGCTGGACTTGGCACAGGCTGTAAGTGCAGCCACAGCCGGCGTTGCGTACTCGTGCTTTGCCGAACAGAGGATGGGGAGTTTAGAGGTAGGCAAGATGGCAGATTTGTGCGTGGTAGATGCCAAGTGGAAGGGCGAAGAGTTGCTTGGAGCAAAAGTGGCGGAGACTTGGTTTAGTGGACGGAAGGTGTATGAGGCCTGAGTGATGGCGGTATCTGTGTGAGGAAGTGCTCGCTGCCGCTATATAAAGAACGAGGCCGGAAGCCTAGTAGAAGGACACAGACGATATCTAAAACGCCACGCTTCCGAACTACGTGTTGAGCTATCGCGAGCCTATGGGGGCGTCCTTTGAGTGAGGAGATGGTTGTGAGCTAGCAGAATGAACGGAGTACAAGCATGTGGAACGCACCTTTCGCTGCAATTTCGCCAACAAGTCACCATTTCTATTCAGCCAAGATCATCCAGACTATAACTGATTATAAGTCTGTCAGCTTCAAAGTCGACACATTGTTATTGTCCACTAATGTCAGGTCGCATGATGAGCCAACCACGATGCGAGGAGGACGGAAACGGCGCAAGGGTTCACTCCTCACAGCCCTGCGTCGATGCATCGTCAACGCCTCACCAACCTGATCATCATGGGCGTCACTACGCACAATTGAGGCTCAAATGGGGAATCCAGCCCTTACAAGGCATGCGATACCTACCCTACTGACTACGTAGTGGGCACCTAGAGCTACAATTGGCAGCGGGGTACCAACATCAACGGCTCCATCTGGGCAGCAAAGGACCAGTCAGACCAGCCTCGAGAGGATGCTGGACAATATCGTGTACCGTCGTGCGCTTAGGCACAAGTTGAACGATGATACCCAAATCCAACACCCGTTGCGACGCTTCTGAGGTCTAGACTTGCTCTACTCTGCTCATGACCGTTGCTGCGACGCGAATGTCGAAACTCGGGCGCCATGTCTCCCCCTACGCCGGGCGTTGAGTTAGCCCCAAGTGGCTCATTATCATGTCAGGACTACGACGAGCCGGAAAAACGCTACGATCGGAAGAAATACGAATATATATGCGATAGGTCAGGATCAGGCCTAGGAACTGGCGAGCAGAGGCTGACTGCCCCAGATGCGCGCGTTTGAGCAAGCATTGCGTATTTCGCCCAGCGCAACGGCGTGACAACGCGACCAAGCGCGTCTGGTACGCGCTCACGCTTCGGCACATCTACACAACGCCTACTGACCCTATGTTAGACGGATATAGGTGCTCGAACAGCAAGTACAAGACCTCCTCCGCCTACAGAGACCTGGCCCGATAGTCCAGCAGCCACTCCCCGAAGAGTCGGCCACCAGCGCCTCGTCCTCGCCCGACCACGATGACGACGTTATCGACGAAGACATTATCTCAATTGAGAATGCAGACGCTGGTGGAGATGTACAAGACTAAACCAGCCCCCGATGAAGTCCTGGATATGACACCGATGAGCAGCTACCAACAATACAGTCCTACACCCAGCATATCAATTCCTGATCTGATATATTGAATCCACGAGGATGGGACAACACTTTTACGATACCCATGGAGCATGATGCAGTGATCTTCGATGTTAGCCAGCCATGGACTGATCAACTTTAGACTCGGTTGCTGATTAGGCGCATCTTGTGCGAGCATTTGCGGATTTAGCTCCGCCTATCGCGCTCAAGGTTCCGCTTGAAGCATCTCACCACAATCCTTCGTATCCTCACACATTCACTCAAGACAGATCAAGGTTTTTAGGAACGCCTTGGGAACCGCCCTAGAAGTGCCAAGCTGATGCGTCGCATTTTCATCGTGGGTAAGGCAGAGTGAATGACGCACCGGCAAATAATTCCACCAACCCGCCAAAGACCAGACCGATCGAAGGCAATCTTAGTGGTTTGAATGCCTCACTGTCGTATCAGCACCTATTATGAGACCCGCAACCTCGATTCGCGACCGTGTTTGTTTCAGCACCTCGCGTCGACCTTCCAAAAGACACTACGACCACACCACAACAAAGAATGCGGAACGCTGCTCCGCTTCATTTCGTGAACAGTTGTCGTGTCGAATATGTGTATATCTCCTAGCGAGAACAATCTCCCTGATGCACGGCGCGTTTGTCCGCTTCTGCCGTTGCGCTCGTGGCTTAGACTTCCAGGCTTTGCTTGCAGGACAGCACAAAGCGCGGCATGAATTCGTTGTGTTTCGCAATGCTTGTATATCATCGTAATGTAATCGCCTCTACCTGTAGATATATGGAGAGCGCATCGCGCGCAAGCTTGTCTATAGTTAAGTCGCGATTTTTCGCTTTGTACATCACCACACCAGCAATTATCCTCAGCTCTTTATTACAGTTGCAATACCTAGATCGCACCCCTTAGCTACGCAAGCAAGCACGCCTTCGACTTTTCACTCCTACTCCAAACCGCCAAGATGTTGACAAACCGCCGCTCAACCATGATGCTCCCTCCCAACCGCATACCCAGCTGGCAACCACAATCCAAACACCTTTCCGCAACCCAAGCACCACGTACATCCATTCTATTCCCCTCGACCACCACTACAACCACTGAGCCCGTTCTACAAAGTCGCACTCCTTCTCTCCTAACAAGCACAACGCCCTCCCTCCCAGGCCACCGCCTCCTCCGCACCCTCGGCGCTGTCCACGGCACCACCTCTGCCGTGCGAAAAGACACCAAATCCTTCATAAAGAACATCGCAGCGAGTTTCAGCGGCGCCTGGGGCGAAGCGAAGAGTGTTACTGGGCTGATTTATCAACTAAGGGATCAGGCGATTGATAGGATGGTCAAGGAGGGGGTTGCGTTGGGTGCGAATGCGATTGTGGGTTTGGTGGTGAGGGAGAGTGAGGTTTGTGGGTGTGTGGTTGTTAGTGTGAGTGGGACAGCGTGTTGGGTTGAGAGAGTGGGGGAGAGAGGAGACGAGAGGGACGGTGGTTGGAAGAGGGATAGTGCGCAGGATGGGAGCGAGGATCCATTTCGGTGATGGATACATGGTGCTGAAGGAGGATGAGGAGATGAAATGCGTTTCCGGTCATAATTATTAAGTGGTGATGATTCACTTGTCCATGGAGCGGGATGTCGGGTTTGACATGCATATGTTGTACGATATTGTTGACTTAGTCTAGTTCGTACGTATTTTTTAAAGTTCTATATACATCTTGAGGGGAACGATCATCGACCATGTCATATATCCACGACATCCTGTGCAACTCCGCCCTGTGACCTGGCCCTTGCTCACATGGAGTGTATTCGTTCGGAGCTGCGAAGCCGATGTGAGCGATAGCGCATCACGGTCTTAGGTATTGATAACAGATACCTGAAGTCTTACTGAAATTTCGTTTGGAACTTCCGGACTCATAATTTCATCGTATCAAAGCTGTCTCGTCGACAGGTATGCGAGCTATAGTCCCAAAATCTACATCAGTTTGGTGCATGATGCGATCTCTTTGTTCCTTAGGTATCAACGCGAACACTGCCATCAGGAGGCGGTGTCCTGTGCGGAAGCACAAAGACTTGTTTTGCTCCTTGGAGAAGATGTCTAGACAGTTCGTCAAGGTGCTCAGAATGGTTTGACGAGCCGGTATTGTGCCCTCGGGTGCCAAAGTCGTGTCCAACGGCGCATCGCTGCGTAGAAGATGGATGCACACCGTCAGAGCAGCTGCGAAGAAGTCTAACATGTAGGGCCGGCCTACTAGGTCAATGTTTGGTGGCTGGTTCGACGCTTCGTAAAGGTTGCGGTGGTGCATACTCATTGCTAGGCTGCATTCGAGAGATGACCAGTAGGAGGTTGGATACAGAACAGGCGCATGGAGGCCCAGTGCATGACGACGATGGAGGACTAAGAGATCGCGTCGAAAGAAGATATCAAGCGTAAGACGAAAGATATCGTTACCGGGAAGGTTGGTGATTTGACGGGTTAGTTGTTTTATGGCCGAATCGTATTATAGCACCTCGCCATAGGTGATCTGGTCCGTGTAGGAGTTGATACGAGCCAAAAAGTGACAGACGACGGGAGAAGATTGTGGCAAGATCGTGTCCCAACATTCCGCAAGCGTACTTGGGCTGCGCATTTCAGTGGTGACCAGAAGGGCATCTTGCGGTAATAGCGATTGCTGTCCGGTGATTAGAGACACTTGGATGTCCAGGTAGACTACGATAGTCCAGAGCCGTCGTCGAAGTTCCCGTTCCTTGACAATCACGGGATCCTGGAACTGTGGCATCCACTCCTGGTGTAGGATTGTCATCATTGACAAGCGAACAATGACGCCCATGATGTTCCAGCAGGTATCTAGCGCCCAACAGGTTGCGTAAGCATCTTGTTTTGCTAAGACCATCAGGCAAAGTCTGCTAATACTTGTTATCGTCGGCCGTGACATGTATGCAGTCTTCGCCAAGCAAGCTTCGCTGGCGTAGAAGAACTCTGCGGAGGAGATTTCATCGCGCGTCGTCGCGTACGCGCCTAGTCCAAGTACCACCAAATATTGGACCACCCAGCTCGCATCTGCTTGCTCCGGTGCGCTCCAGAAGCGAGAGATGTTGAGTTGAAACGTAGGAGGCTCCAATATTGGCATAGAAGGATGGTATTTTTTCAAAATATCGGGCGACGAAAGCATCCAGATCAGTACGGTAGTCTTGAAGCAGCCCTTGCACCTTTGCTAACGATGTGTATCGCGTCGATTGAACGCTTCCAAAGGGGAAATTTCCTGGTAGTGCAAAATCGCTCGTGCAGTCACCTTGGCTATGCTCTCGCATAGCCATCGTAAAAGGCAGTGCATCAAGACCAGAGAGCGACTCCAGCTCGTCATGCTCAGCACGCGTGCGAAGAGACCATGGAACACTTAGCTTACGCTATTCAATA